>NC_056731.1:905917412-906217412 GCF_019279795.1 Protopterus annectens
AATAATTTTCTTGGGTGGCAAAAGCTAGGGTACCTTTTTGGCTGGGCTTGTATAGGCCCCAAGGCCGATAGCCTAGTACCTACCTATGAACTTATCATTGTATAACAACAGTTATAAATGAAAAATTGAGCTGTGATACATTTACATAGACTTATCTGGAACCATACACCATAGGGTATACACAAAACACTGATCAATACATTGGAATAACTATTTATTAATGTAATCTTGCTAAGATGCACAGTTGCATGGCTTACAAATGGGACATGACAAATATCATAAAGCAATTAGATAGATCAGGTTACAGTCAAAGTATCCCATATGACTTTGTCCCAAGCCCATATTGGTTTAGATTGCACCTTTCAGATCTATCTTTTTCAGCTGAGGTATTCTATACTCTGTATGCAGATGACTTGAAAAATAGATAAAATTATTACATCTGTTACAGACATAACATGTCTGCAAAAGTACTTCACCAAATTGACTGTTTTAGGCACAGGAGAATAGCATGCTGATAAATTCATCAACATTTAAGAATATGAGAATCAGAAGGCACAGTGATTGAAACTGGAGATTCATTAAAATATCTGGGTGCATAGATCCAGCTTTGACTGTTTTTTTCTGATCATATCAACCAACAGCTCCATGATACTTATAAAAGTATAGGCTGTATAAAAAGATTTATAAAGTCTAGGAAATAAGAGATGATGACATAATTGCTTGTAAGCTACATGAGATGCATACTAGAATATGGAATAATATTATGGAAACCTTGTAAGACAACTAGCATGAGTAAAATGAAAAGACTACAGCACAATTATACCAATGCCAACCGTAAAAGTGAAAATTTAAGTTATTATAAAACAGCAAAATATCTGAACTACTACGGTGTTTCATATGGATATTTAAGATGAGACCTTATTCAGGTCTATGGGGGATATAGAGACAATTACGTCTGCATCTGGGAATGCTTGGGGTTATCAAATAGTAGTAGTGAATCATCAGACAACCTGTCTAGAAGATTATACAGGAATGACAGATTTACTAATTGGTTCTCTGAAAGTGTAGTTGATGCATGGAATAGACTACCAAATTATATTAAAGCAAACACTAGTTCAGAAATTGTCAGGCTACGACGGCTTTATTGCCCATGCCTGAAATGTCTGTAAGTATGTATGTATGTAACCTTTTCCAGACACCCTGCTAGTAAGATTAACAAGTTCTGAATGATCTTTACACAACTTAGCAGAGAGGCCTGTAGCTGAATCAGTAAATATATACCTGTATGACATCTGCTGCTGGAGTTACCTTAGATCCCTCAGTGTTTCCAGACTTTTCTTGGAAATAACAGTGTGGGCATAATGAGTCTTGTTTGGTGAGCAGAGTTAGAGAACAATAATGTAATGCACAGTGGTTACTAAAGAGGATTATTTGTAGACTGAGTCATGCATAGTTAGTGATCAAATAACAACCCAATTCACATTGGTAAGTGCTAGTTTAATTATTCAAGTTGTTAAAAAAATAATGCTACACAAAAGTTTGATGTGTTGGCACAAGAAGTTTTACGTACTTATTTATTCAGTCATGTGCGCATTCTGTGCTAGCTGGGTAAAAACATCCAGACAAAAGTTTTGCTTTCAGGGTAAACAAATTTTTGGTCTAAGTGATTTTACACTGTATAAATCATGAGTTAAGGGAGTTAAATAGCAACTATAAACTGTTTCAGAAATTCTTGTGGCTACACTGAAATGTCTGATACTGATTCATAAATGCCATTAGTCATACAACAAAAAAAAAAGAGAAAATAAAAAAATTCTGAATGGTTGTGATTTGAAACAAAAATATTAAATAATGTACTGAGTTATTTTGCTGTTTACTCTTGTTCGTAGACTCATAGGTGAATACTAGGCTAACTGCCCTGAAGGACCATTCTTATTGTTGCCAATAAACCGAGATCTGAATCACACCATGTACTTTGTGTCTGTGAAGTGAAGACCTCAACCACTATGCTAAATCTGAAATGCTTATCCTTTTTAAGTACATAGATTATTTTCCTTAGTATTTTTAAAAATGTGAAACAAAACACTAAATGACCCAAACGTCAAAGACTTATGACTTCCAAGATGGCTACACATTGAGGAAGAGCTTAATTCTAACTTCTAGCTCCCAGTGTGAAAACAGAAACTCAGCAGAGAAGGCCAGTGGACTTTTATGTTTCTAGGTACATTTCACTAAGTAGCTAGTACGTGCATTGCTTGGATGCCAGGAAAAAAGAAATACAGAACACCTGAGGAAAAATCAGCTACAAAAGCTAAGGAAAAAACACTGACTGGGAAGAGTACTGTAGCTGTTCAGCAAAATGCAGTGGAGCTCCAGAAAGGGCTTCCAATAACCTAGAGGAAAGCAAAAGGCAACTGCACACAGACCTGGTTAAAATAAACACTGATGGAGTATACCAATTCAAACAACATGCTGGAAAAAACGGAAGATGCTTTAAACAGATATTCAGATGAGGTGATAATACTGTAAAAATCAGAGGCTGAAATGAAGAAAAAGCTGACTGAATATGAGACTATTCAAGAAGAGGTGTTTAAAAAATAATAGAATAAGAGGACAGAGCACATAGGAAAAACCTGAGATTTTCAGCTGTGCCATTGAAGCTGGAAGGAACAGACTCTGTATTAATTTTATGAAAACTCAAATAAGCAACTGGACTGGTATTCCACAGCAGGAGCTGTTAATTGAAAGGGGCACTTCATGTGTATGCTCCAAACTTGGCTATGAGAAAGCAACCTAGACCTTTAACAGTAAAAATGCAATCTTACCAGCAGATGAAGTTGATTATGACAAAACTGTGGCAGAAGGACAAAATACTAAAAGTGGGAGACAGCAGAGTGTTTATGGAGAATGACTACTCATTGTACACCAAACAGAAGAGAAGTACATTTATACCACTATTCAGGGAATGTCGAAAAGCAGGCATGAGAATAAAACTGCTGTACCCAGATATCTTCAAAGCATTCTTCCCTGGAGGGACAAAATCATTTTTGATGAAATACATGCAAAGGAGGAAATACAACAGTCTGTCCAATAAAAAGTGAGCTGTGAAACAGGAGGAGATTCCGCTTCTTGTTCTTATGGTAATAAATACCACAGAGATTTTGCCAATGAAACATTTTCCAATGTTTTAATGGAAAATGCTGGAGAGAAGGAAAGGAGCACAAAATTTGACTAGAACAATACAGAATATGTTGGAAATGAAGCACAGACAGGATGTAAGAGACGAAGATGAACAGGAATAAAACCAGTAACTTGGAAATTGACAAATGTGGTATTACAAAGCAATAATTATATTTGTGAAACATGACAGAACAAGAAAATCTGGAAATATTGGACTTTTTTTGACTTGTGGAGGACTCCAAAGTATGTGCCCTACTTCACATTCTTAATGTTTGAAAAAATACTTAGGAGATGGGAAGAGGACAGAGAAAGTTAACTAAATAGAACAAAACATTTTCTTAACAGTACTTTTTTTATAATGTATGATCTTCTTTGCATTCTGTAAAGTTTACTCAGTAGATTTCTTTCTACCTTTAATTAGTAGTTTTCTTTCTACCTTCTTCTCTCTTTCTCCTTGTTCAAGAAATGTAGGCACTGCAACGTTAAAAAGTCTGTTTAAAAGACCATGACAAAAGAGAGACTGGTGTGCTTTTTCACATTTTTACATGAGGGAATAACTGGCTTAAAACCCTTAGCTTGATCTAGTAACATGTTTTAAGAGAAAGTAAGTCAATGAAAAAGAATACTGACTATTATAAGCTTTGTTTCCAGCAAATAAATCTATGCTTAATACCAATTCTGTATCAGGTCCTAGAATGTCCACGGAGACAATATGATAAAGAGAAATTGGCTAGAAGATAATTTCCTCTGAAAGCATTCAGTTGTTTTCCCAGCTGGAAGAGCTATAAAGGTAAGACAACACCAGACAACACTTAGTAGAAGCACAGGCTGCACCAGGTGTCTTAGCATGGATAGCCTATATTTTAGGTTAACTCAAGTCTGTGAGTGTGGCTGTCCCTACTAGGAGGGTAAAACTTTAATATTTGAAGATGTACATAGTATTGTTTGTTAGTATTTTGGGGGGTATTGGGGTGTTTCTTTTTTTTTTTTTTGAGGGATTTTAATAAAACAAAACATTTTATAAGATGTAACATAGGCCCAAATGGATATGACAAAAAACAACTGCATAAAAGTTCAACCTGTCAAACAGTGTATGGAAATAACACAAAAGCTGGAACTAGACATTTAACTAAAATCCTGCTATATACAAAAGGTGGGAATAACTTTTTAATACAATGATGCTTTCTGTGAAGTCTTTAAATGTCAATGCTGCCACAGATAAATACAAAAAAGAAAGAGTAAAGAACTATATTAAAAATGTAGAGTGCAAAAAACTATGCTACAGGAGACACACTTAAAAAGAACTGAACATGTGAATTTGATAAAGAAAGGTTTTCAGGATAGTTATTCATCGGAATACCTGGGATAAAGGAAATAGGAGTACTTATATTAATTGCAAGAGGAGCTCCAACAGTGATAGAAGAGGATACAAAAGATACTAATGGTAGGTTTGTAGTACTAAGGGGCTACTGTCGAGGGAGGAAAATTACATTGGTATGTATTGATATTCTACCTAAAACTGCTAAGATGGAGCTTATGAAAATTCTGGGATAAATAATGAACTTTCACAGCAAGGAATATTACTTATAGGTGGAGAGTGGAATTTGATTTGCAGCAGTGAAGATGTATCGGGGGGGCATATAACAAAGAAGAGTAGACTTTTAAATACATTTTTGAAAATATTTGGCATGGAAGATGTGAATTTAGTACTAGAACTTCAGAGTGAATTTACATATTATTCCCCAAGATACACAAACTAGGCTAGGCTAGACAGAATTTATATTTCATAGGAATATGTGCATTTAATTGAAGGTCTTGATGCACACACAATAATTATGTCAGATCATGCTCCAATAATAAAATAAAAACACTGGGTAAAGAAATAAAAATGAGACACAGATGCTTTCCCACCTATCTGTTGAAAAGAGAGGAATTTAATGGGGGTAGTAGAAATTATTCGGGCACTATTAGAGAAGATATAAATTCTTCTGAAAATATAGCTAACGAGATCCTGTAGAGGTATTAGAAATATTTCGGAAATTCTATAAAACTCTGTATGAAGCAGAGAAATGTGGAAATTTAGAAAAGGTATAAATGGAAATGTTTATGAAAGAATTAAATATGCTACAGTTAGAGGTAGATGAGCCTCAATTACTAACAGGATAGGAATAGATATGATAAAAATGGTGATATATAATCAATCCAAGATGGTATTCCTGTGGAAGTTTGGAAGCTAGGAGGGAAAAAAAAAACGATAAAGATCTGGAAAGTTTTGTTTAACAATATTTTAAGAGGAGGAGAAGTATCAACATCCTGGAAGAAAGCAAAGGGAAGCTATAATATCTAAAGAGGGTAAAGATCCATCCGATCAAGTTTCAAACAGGCACATTTCAATACTAAACCATTATTATAAAGTGTTTATGTGTATAATGGCTAACAGAATAGCAAAAGTGTTGCCAGAATTGATAAATATGAATCAATGTAGTTTTGTGGAGGGGTGGCAAACATCTGACAACATTAACAGAACACTGATAATCGAGAGGGAAGCAGAATGGAACAAAATACCCTGTTGTTTATTACTTATTTGACATTTGTTGACAGGGTTAGTCTGACTGGGCAGATGCCCTTTTTCAGTGGAGCCCAGAAGAGAAAAGCTCCAAAAGGTAGATAATACAAAATTAAATACATCAGTCATCGCATTCACATATAATTTCATCCAATACATAGTCAAAGCAACAATAATAATATACTGTTGTTGGTGGATCCTGATGCAGAGAAAGCATTTAACAGAGTAAGCTGGGACTTTATGTGCAGGGCAATGGAAGCATTTGCATTCCCTGATTAAATTATAAGATTGGTAAGGAGGATATATGAGGTATCGAAGGCGAAAATTAAACTGGGTAGGTTCCTCTCTGATAATTTCTGCTTGTGTACAGCAGCCAGGGGGGGGGGAGTCCTCTTCCCCCTTTGTTATTTCCATTATATTTAGAACCATTAGCAAAGAAAATAAGGGACTCAAAAATTCAAGGATATAATTGGTATTATAGTCAAGAAAAGCTGGCTGTATTTGCAGATGATATTTTATATCTGACAAAATCAGAAAAGGATATTACAGTGCTGTAGAACATTTTTAGACAGTTTCATATCTTTTTGCGATACAAAATTAATGAAGCTAAAACAAAGACAATAGCAGCAAATTATATATCCACAAACAAAATGGTTTAGCAATATCCATATTTAAGAATATGGATTAAAAATCATTCTGGTGTGGCAGCTAAGGATGTGTGAGAAGGGACTAAACAAAAGATAATACAAAAACTGAGAAATTGGAAGCTCCATTGTATGGATATGGATAGTGAGATAAAAGCAGTTAAAATGTTTTTTGCCCCCTTTAGTGTTATACACAGGTCAGGCATATTTTCATCAACCAGAGGAGAAGTTGTGGATAGCAATTAATAAATAGCTGAAGAATTTTATCTAGTAGGGGAAAATGGCAAGAGTCAAGTGGGATAAGGTGATTTTTCCAATAGAACAAGTCAGATTGGGATTGCCCTATTTGAAGGGGTGTTTTAGAGCTATTACACAAATACTAGTCACCAAAAAGGAAAAAAAACCCACAAAAATCAGCTTTGCCACAAGGATCTGTATTATTTTTAGCTTTATTCTGTTCTGGTACATCGGCCGTTTGCCTTCTGGGAATAAATTACAGAATAACAGCTGATCCAATTTATACACCAAGTGCTTCATAATTATCTAATTAAATATGCAATAAATTAGTTACAAAATATTTAAACAATTACTTAAACATACAAAATATTCTGAAAAAACTTTATTTAGTCATTTAAAACGTTTCCTAAATAAACCTTTCTACATAAGTCCACATAAATCAATTCCTATAAAGTTAAATTATTGTCCAAATTCATTCCCCTAGGAAAACGTGTCCTATAATTTATAATCCTCCTGCATTCTAATTTGTTGAGTTCCTCTTTGAAACTCCCCCCACTATTCAAAAATTTCCGGGCTTAGACACTAAAAAACAAACCATTCCCCAATCCCCCATGTGCAGAAATAAAATGACTAGCTACTGGACTATTCATATTTCATCTTCTAATACCTCCAGATGTTCCATTATTCTAACCTTCACCTTCCTCATAGTTTGTCCAACATACCATCTAGTCTTTAGACAGCCACATCCAATAATATACACAACGCCGAAGGGGTTACAGTTAAAAGATTCCCTACCATTGATCTTACAACCAGTAGAATAAAGCTGAAAATAATTCAGATCTTTGTGGCGAAGCTGATTTGTGTGGTATTTTTTTGTGTTTGAGAGCTACACAGTTAGGGCTCCTATATATACCACAAGCATAAAACTATAATTCAAAGTGGAAAGGCGTGATGATAAATGGGGGGGGGGGGTTCAAAAAACATGGAGAGACTGGGATGTTGGATGCAGATCTTAAAGGAGAACAACAATAATCACACAGAGTATTATATTCATAAAGTAGCAGAAAGTATTCTAAGAACTAAGGCAACATGGGAATGGAGAAAGGAGATCCTGCTGATAGGGATGACTGCAAATAGGGATACGAACAATAGATAAGAGAAGGCTGGAATTTATTGGAGAAAACTGGCCAAGGTATCGGGAGCAAATAACTAGAGAGGGAAAGGTAAAAGAATGGGAAGATGCCAAGAATTTATTTGGACTATAGCTTAGCGATTGCCTTCCCTATCAAGGATTGATATCAGAGTATAGGCAAAGAGAAAGAAATTAGGGGTTCTAAACGAAAGACTAGCAAAAGTAGAGTCTTTAGTAGAAAGGAAAGAGGTTGCCATTATAAAAGGAATAATTAGTACAGCGTATAAAATATTGCATAATAACTATAAGAATCAATCAGAGGAGGTTAGAAATGATTGGAAAGAGAGACTGGATAAGCAATTTGCAAAGAAACAATGGGGAAATATATGTATTCTCTACCAAATGTTCAACAAAATCTAAAAGATTTAGGATTTTTGCTTGGAGATGTTTACATATATATTTTTATACCCCAAGTAGACTCCAGAGAACTTTTTCCTTAGGTAGACAGCAAATGTTAGAGGTGTGATAGGGAAGAAACTGGTAATTGGGAACATATTTTCTGAGAGTGTAATGAGTTGGCAAACTTTAAAGATTCCTTGCAGATTACTCTGTCAGAAATATTGGGTGAGAAAATTGGTGTAACTAGGGAAATGATTTTTCTGAGCTATAATACAGAATTGGAATTGCCTAGACATAATAAAGCCTTGCTGAGTCTAATTATGGTGACTGCCAAAAAAGCAATTACTAGAAAATGGAAATCAGACACTAATCCAACTATACTAAAAGTAGTGAATATAGTAACAGAGACAAAACAACTATAACTGGGATCTTTAAAAAAGGGTAGGAGCAGATTACATAGGAAAAAAGGGAAATATGGGAACAATACATACAGGGGAGGAATGAGGTTTAAAAGAATGCAGGGCTTGTATGAGCTAAGTAATGTCTAGCTGAATGATTGGGTAGATTATAAGTGATATATAATGTTTGCAGCTAGGATTGTGTCAGTCTGGTTTGTGATGTAAAATGCTTGCAGCTGGGAATATGTAGTTATGGTTTGGATTCATTTACATAAATGTATGATTGCCTATGTCATAAGTGATAATTTAATAAAGATGTTTCTTGTTTAAATAAAGAACAGAAGGCAGGAACTGAATAATTTATGTAATGTTGCCTAGACTATATGATATATAACAATATATGTAATGTATAATGTTTGCAAATGTGAACTTGTTCATATGATTTGATTACTTGCATAGAAATATGTTTGCCTATGTCACAAGTGATAATTCAGTTAAGATGTTCTTGTTGCTGTTTGTCTTTCGGCTTTTCCCGGTTAGGAGTCGCCACAGCGGAACTCTGGTCCACTAATGATTGGCAGTAGATTTTCATGAACGCCGAGGTGCCAGCTCGATGTTTAACCTTCAATGAAGGCACGCACCCTTACACATGTCTTTCAAATGCCCACCCAACCACAGGGAGGACATGCAGACTCCACACAGAAGGCACTCCCCGCACTCCAGCCGAGAATTGAATGGGAGAACCTCTTGCTGTGAGGCAACAACGCTACCACTGCACCACCGCAGATGTTACTGATAATTCAGTTAAGATGTTTAACAAAAAAAACTTGAAAGACTTCAGTAGTAAATCAGGCTGAAGAAGATATACAGCTTCAATGGCTGTGAAGACAAAAAAGGTTGCATCAAGATAGGATTGCTAATCAGCTTGGATCCTCCTTTTTAGCTGCTTTTTAAGATGCAGCTCCTCTCTCTACATTAAATAAATTTTCCTGCAGGTTTCCTCCACAGATAAAATCATCTCTACAATCCTTCCCTTTATTTTCCATGCCAAGCTTTAACCCATTTCTCCCAGGGCCCCTTCTGTACTTCCTCCTCCCCACCACTTCCCTTTCCAGTTCTGCACATTCTAATGTCTTGATTCTAACCTTATTCTTCCATCATCTTCTCTGCATCCCCATGCTTTGTTTCATACTCCCCAGCCACCTCATTAGAGCTTCTGTAGCTCCTTTTCCAACCTAGAAAATTAATTTTTTCCCTGCCCTCCTTAGCAGACTTGCTCTTATCACAGCCTTCACCCCACCCCATCCAACTAATCCTAACTCCTCCAATCTCACTTTATTCTCTGGCATCACATCTCCAACTAATTCCCTCAATTTCTTTCACCTCTTCTACCTTTTATTATTCAACAAATCGTGCTTCATAATCCCTCAGCTCATTTCTCAGAAACCACCAGTGTGTACACAAAGACCCCTCTCCCTCCTTTTAGTATATCTACCACAATATGTACTTCAACAACCCCAATCTGATTTGCTCACCTAAGCAGATGTTTTACCTCTGAAAATAAAGGGGGGGGGTTATTGTACACATACTGTACTCCTTCCATTTCTGTGGTTCATTTACACAAAGTTTTCTATAACAACTGCCAACACTCTTTAGCCAAGCCCTAAAATAATAATAATAATGTTTGCAGGCACTCTGCCACATTCGTTATAACATTTTCCTTTTGAATAATATGCTGCATAATTCTTTCAAACTCATCACCCCATATTGCCTCTCCTTTGAATTACTGCAAAAAGTATATCCTACAGCCACATACTTCTGCTACAACTAGGAATACACTGGGAACATCCTGAGTGCCTCTTGTCACTGTTACTACCATATGGAGGAGCAGCAACCTTATACTGAAGCTACAAAAAGACTTGGTCACTCCATTTCTGTTGTCATTTCCTTAAAGGAATAATTCACCCCCCAGCAGACACATTTGGAAAGAATTAAGCGTGTGAAACTGAAAATGTGAGGATTTCAGAATGGGTATTCAGAAAAATATCAGGGAGAGAGGAAAAGGGGAGCAATTACACTAACTGCTAAAGGGGCTCTAAGAGTAATAGATGAGGGAAAAAAGGCAAAAAATGGTACATTGATGCTAGTAAGGGGCTACTGGCAAGAGAGGAGGATTATAATGGTGCATATTTATAGTCCACCAAAAACTGCTATTATGGAGCTTAAAATTTTTGGGAGAAATAGTCAGCTTTCAGCAAGGAATATTATTTATATGTTGGAGCTGGAATTTGATTTGCACTAGTGAAGATGTATCAGGGGACGTAGAAAGGGCAATATAAAAAACATGATAGATTTCTGAAGAAATTTATGAAAGTATTTGGTATAAAGATGCAAATTCAGTAGCAAGAACTTGGACAGAATTTACATATTATTCCCAAGGTACATAACAGGACTTGACAACATAGAGATTATATTTCACAGGAACATTACATTTAATAGAACGCTTTGACACACATCCAATAACTATTTTTGTTTATGCACCAAAAAAAAAACAAAAACTAAGATAAAAATGTGGGGTAATGAAGTAAAAAATAAGACACTGGTGCTTTCCCACATATCTGCTAAAAAGAAAGGAATTTAAGGAATGGGTAGTAGAAATTGTTCAACAGTTATTAGGGAAGAGAGAAACATCTTCAGAGTTACAGCTAGTGACTCAGACAATATGAAAACGGAGTTTAAAAATATGGTCAAAATAAGACAGAAAGAGATATAGATAAGAAGTAATAGAAATTACTTAGAGGGGTTGACAAAGGCTGAAGTATTACAGAAAAAGGGGAATTTTACAGAACAAGAAGCACAACTCCAGAGTGCTAAGAGAAAATAAGGGAGTACATGGATAATATGCATGAGTTCTGAACGACTGCAACTATTCTGGAAATAATCCAGAGCATAAAAACTTTTAGCAAAATGACTTGGACATTAAAATGTTGAAAGCATTAACACCCAACTTAGAGGGAGTATAACAATAAAAATATCTAGAAATCTTGTACAGGTTTGAGAGATATTCTAGAAATTTTAGGAAAATTTGTATAAAGCAGAGAAATGTGGAAATCAAGACAGATTACAAATGAAAATATTTATGCAAGACTTAATTATGGCAAGGTTAGAGGTAGACAAGGCTTAACAACTAACAGTTAAGATAGGAGGTGATGAGATAAAAATTAGAAGTTATGTACCTACCATAACATTCCATGTTAGTTGTCTTCTCTTGCCTTCTTTCTTGATGGATGGGTTCGGAGCCGATCCTCGGCTCCGACTCGGCACTTGCTAAGCTCGAGAGTCACTTTTACCAGCTCGAGGCAGCCCCATATCCCATGATGCAAGGCGGTAATTACCCAGATCTCGTTTGGTATCTAGAGGAAAAACTGCCTATAAACTTTCCACCAAGGAAAGAGGAACAGCTAACCTAAAAAGGCTGTAAAGGGAAACCAGGTAATCAAGGTCAAGAACTAACTGGTGTCCAAGGAAGAAGAATCTTCCAGAGAAATAGGGAGATCAAGGTCTGTCCAGGCTAGGGGGACAGGAGGGAGGGACGCAAGAAAGAAGGCGAGAGAAGACAACTAACATGGAACGTTATGGTAGGTACATAACTTCTAAATGTTAAGTTGTCAATCTCGCCTTCATTCTTGCTGGATGGGACCGCATCCCTAGCACCTCTATCCTGGGTGGCTCAATGGAACAGACTCTTGAGAACTGTGGAACCAAAGCTTGCCCTGTCCCTGGAGGCCAAATCAAATTTGTAATGAGAAACGAAGGTATGAGGAGTGGCCCAAGTGGCTGCTGCACAAATAGTATCTAAAGGTAGCCTAGCCTGAAAAGCTGTAGAAGTGGCTAGACCTCTTGTGGAATGTGCTTTAGGTTTTGAGCTCAGTTGTTTGCTCCTAAGTTGATAAATGTCGGAAATGGTGGAAGACAGCCATCTGGATAAGGTCACTTTAGAAACAGGGAGACCTTTTTTATTTTCGGCATAAGAAAGGAAGAGCTGATCAGACTTCCTAAATTGCTTTGTTCTGTCCAAGTAATATCTGAGTTGGCGATGAACATCTAGGCAATGTAATTTTTGTTCCGCCCTATTAGAATAATTTGGAAAAAATACAGGAAGATCAATGGATTGGTTTAAATTTGTCTTAGAAGCAACCTTGGGCAAAAAGGATGAATTGGTTCTCAAGGATACTCTGTCCTTGTGGAAGACCAAATAAGGGGGACGAACAGAGAGGGCATGAAGTTCAGACACTCTTCTAGCCAAGGTAATAGCACTAGAAAAACACTAGAAAAAGTGTCTTCCAAGAAAGAAACTTTAATGAACATGAAGCAGCCCGTTCGAAGGGGGGAAGTATCAAGGATGTTAGCACTAAATTTAGGTCCCACTGTGGTGGAGGATCCCTAACAGGGGTTTAAGGAGGAACACTCCTTTGAGAAAGTCTTTACAAAGTTTGTGGGACATAATGTTGTGGTCTGCAAATCCAACATGGAAATTCGAGATTGCTGCCAACTGAACTTTGACTGTGGAAGACGAAGAACCCGAGTGAAAAATTTCCGCTAGAAGACTGACTGAATAGGGGCAGTAAAGGGGTCTATGTTTTTTTGATTTTGCCCAAAAGGAGAAGCGTTTCCACTTGCTAGAGTAAATCCTCCTGGTAGAGGACTTAAGAGAAGCTACTATGATATCTCTAACGGGGTTAGAGATCATAGGAAGCCTGGCTAAGGAAGGAAGTGGAGCAACCAAGCTGTGAGGTTGAGGGAAGGAACGGACCGGTGCAGTTGACCCGACTGGTGGGTCAGAAGATCTGGAGCTGGGTCCAGATGCCAAGGCTGCACCAAGAGATGGCGATGAAGGAACGGGAACCAAATTTGTCGAGGCCAGTAAGGGGCAATGAGAATCATTTTGGCTCTCAAGACGGTAGCTTTCTGGAGTACTTGTGGTATCAATGGAAAGGGAGGAAAAGCATAAAGGAGTCCCCGGGGCCAATCTTGGGTAAGGGCGTCTCTGGGGGGATGGCCCAGAAGTGGGAAGAGAGAGAAGAAGTCTGGGCATTTGGTGTTTTGAGGTGTAGCAAAAAGATCGCAGCATGGGCGGCCCCACTTCTGAAAAATCTCCTCCACTATGGATTGCTTGAGAGACCACTTGTGAGGCATACGTATAGCTCTGCTCAATCTGTCCGCTATTATGTTGGTTTTCCCGGGGATATGCGTTGCTACCAGAAACCGATGAGAGGAGATCGCCCATTGCCAAAGTCTGAGAGCCTCTCGACACAAGGGATAGGACTTGGTTCCGCCCTGCTTGTTGATGTACCACACGACGGACATGTTGTCCGTGTGAACTGCAATAGTCCCTAAGGGAAGAAAGTCATTGAGGGCTTGCAACGTTAAAAGCACTGCTCTCATCTCTAGGACATTTATGTGCAGGTGGTATTCGAACGGTTGCCACGTGCCATGAACCATCCTGCCCTGATAATGCTCCCCCCCACCCGATCAGGGAGGCATCCGAAGTGACCGTGGCCGGGGGAACAAATGGTCTGCCCTGATGGACTAGAGGAGAGGAAATCCACCAGGACAGATGGTTCTTGCAGGTTTGTGTCACCAGGATCTTGTGATGCATGGGAAGCTGCTGGAAGGACCATTGGGTGAACAACATCCATTGTAGGAGACGCATGTAAAAGTGGGCCAGAGGAAGAAGTGTGATGGCAGCTGCCATGAGGCCCAACACTTTCAGGACCAACCTGGCTTGTACCCTTTTGCTGGATAGGATGATCCGAACGTGGTTTTGGATATCTAGGATTCTCTGACTTGTTAGGTTTGCTGACATCCGAGTAGTGTCTAGATTTGCGCCTATAAAGGTAATAGATTGGCAGGGCGATAAGGAAGACTTTTCAAAGTTGACCGAAATTCCTAACTGACCGCAGAGACGTAGAGTGTAATCTCTGGCTTGGAGAAGTTGATGCCTGGTGGTGGCTGAGAGGAGCCAGTCGTCGAGATACGGAAACACCTGGAATCCTTGACGTCTCAGGTGAGCCGTGACCACTGCCATGCATTTGGTGAACACTCTGGGGGCTGTAGTGAGACCAAAGGGCAGGGCTCTGAATTGAAAATGACTGGTCCCAGCCGAAAGCGGACAACCTTCTGGAGTGTCTGTGGATTTTTATGTGATAATACGCATCCTGAAGGTCTATGGAGCACATCCAGTTGTCTTTGCCCAGAAAAGGCAAAATCGATTGAAGTGTGACCATCCGAAATCTTGTCTTTTTGACAGACTTGTTGAGTCTGCTGAGGTCTAATATTGGTCTCCAGTCTCCCGTCTTTTTGGGAATCAAAAAGAACCTTGAGTAGATTCCAGACTCTAAATGGTCTGTTGGAACTGGCTGGATGGCTCTTTTTTTTAGAAGCTTTGAAACCTCTAGTTTTGCAATTTCCCTTAGACCGGGTGGAACGTCTGGAAGGGAACTTTTTTGAGGGAAGGGGCTTTCCTCGAAAGGAATCTTGTAACCCTCGGATATGATCGTCTGTACCCATCTGTCTTGACAGAGGGAAAACCGGGCTTCTGGGTACAGCGACAATCTCCCCCCGACTGCCTCCAAGGGTGGACAGTCGGGCAACACCTCAGGGATGCTGGAAGGGCTTGTCAGAGAGAGGCTCTCTGCTGCCCTGGTTCTGCGGACCTCCTCTGCCCCTAGGGTGGCGTCTATTGTTATTACCCCCTCTGCCTCTGGGGGTAAATTGACCACGTGCATCAGGCGTGACTCCCTGAGATTTTCGGAACCACATTTTCCCTCCCTTCTGACCTTTGGGGTAAGGTCTAGAAGGGGTGGAGAAACGGACTCCTACGGCAGAAAGAGTCTTGCCATCTTGCTCGCACCTGGTCAAAGTGTCCTTCACCTGAGGGCCAAACAATGTTGTCCCATCAAAGGGAGAGTTTGTGAAAGACGCTTTAAAGGGGTCTGCAAAATTACAGAGCCGCATCCAGGACTGACGCCTGAGAGCCACTCCTGTGCCTGCAGCTCTACTCGCACCATCGGCCACATAAGAAATGAGCCGCATGGAGGAGTTGGTTATGGAATTAAGGATTCCCAGCTGAGAGGCAATCTTTTCCTGAGGCCCTGCTGCTGACGGATCCTGTACAACTTCACCCAATTCTTTGAGGATGTCTCTTTGAAGTCTGGTGAAGTGACATAAATAATTCAGCGAATGCATAGCAAAGGTCGCTGAGGAAAACATCAGCTTGCCATACCTGTCCATGGTCCTAGGCTCCTTGTTAGGAGGATGGACTGGCATGGAAGGATCTGCAAGTTCCTTTTGGTGGCGGCCGCCACCACCATGGCATCAACCGGGACACCTTTAGTAAGAAACTGCTTTTCAGCGGGGGCCGTGATAAATTTTGAAGTTCTCCTGGGGACTGGTTCCACCGAATCAGGAGATGCCCACGCCTTTTGAGCTATGACCTCCATGAGAGGGTGAAAGGCGGAGACACCCAGGAGGTGGAGGGTCGAGATCCAAAAGCCTCCAGGTATACCGATTCATCTTCGGCGGGATTAATGGAGGGCCAGTTCCCCCTCTGTTTCAGGAGTTCAAGGATGTCTGAAAAGGAGACATCCTCAGAGGGGGATCTTAGGGACCCCTCCGACTCATCTAAATCGGTATCTGATGTTGTAGACTCAGGGGAGTCTAAGTGCTTCCTCTTGCAAGTCCTCTTACGTGGGGGTTCACCTGAAGGATCAGGAGAAACCTCGGAAGAGGAAGTTCTTCCCAATGGGGAAACCTGGGGCGATGGATCTCTGGGTCCGGGAGCAAGAGAGCGGGAAGAGGCATCTACAGGCACCATAGAGGGAGGAGCTAAAGGAACCAACTGCTGACTAAGCTCAGGAGCTAGCACACTCCTCATCACCTCGAAGGCTCCCCTCCCAGGGAGGGCCGAGAGATCCCGCTCCGAAGAAACAGGGATCCCTGGCCCCACCGAAAGGGAAGGCTCCGAAGCAGATGTCGGGGCCGAGCTCACCAAGGCCGAAGCTCCGAGAGGGAGAACGGGGTCGGACAAGGGTCGCCCCCTCGGAACCGCCCAGGGAAGCCCGACGCCAGGATCCCTCCAAGGATGGTCTCAAGGAGGAGATAGGAGTCGAGGACGACGGAGCCAAAATGTGTGGTATCGGCTCCGAAGCAGCAACAGTCATGGTACCAATAATCTCTGGCTCCGAACTCTGTAGGAGAGTCGAAGGAGGAATTTCAGGAGGGTGTAGAATAGCGGAAGTCTGTTGAGACGGGCTATGGAGCATCTGGGCTAGTGCGTGTGATTTTAATAGCCTACTCACCACTCTCTCTAAGTCATGGTCTGATAGCCTGGAAGACCTCGATGATCGGCTCCGATGGCTCCACTCCGAAAGCAAGGGGGAGGCTGGAGCAGAGTGTATAGATTCCAATGAAGGAGATCCAGACCTCTTTTTGGACGGAGCCATTGGAGCCGAAGAACCTTCAGTTCAAAGCGGAGCCAATAACTTGTCGGCTCCGAGCGAAGACAAAGATATCTCGGCTCCAGCCGGAGCCGAGACATGCTTCGACGCTAGGGTGTCAGCTCCAGCCGGAGCCGACACAGGTGCCAAAGCCAGGGTATCGGTGCCGAACGGTGCCGATACTGGAGCTTCCAACAAGGAAGGATCGGCTCCGGACGGAGCCGATGTCGACTCTGGCGGAGTCGGAACCAAGACCACAGACTTGGACACTGAAGTCTGGGTCTTGGGAGGCTTAGAGGGCTTCCCAGAGCCGACCTTAGCCGGGGAGCTCTCAGGCCTAAGAAGACCCCTGAGGATCAACTTATTTCTATGTTCCTGCAGGACTCTCTGGCTGAAAGAATGACAGACAGCACAGGAGTCCTGCAGGTGTAGGGGTCCCAGGCGATAAATGCAAGAAGTGTGACCGTCTGTCAGAGACATCTTCTGACAGCACGAGTCACACTTCTTGAAACCTGAGACCCTAGTATCTTTGGACATGTCTGAGTCCTAATACACACACACACCAATCAGACAAAAAAGACACTAATAACAAAAATCAGAACGGTGAAACACAACACCCACACACCTAAGGAAAATCCTGACAGGAACTGTGAGGGAGGGTAAGGCCTAAGGCCCCAAACACAGAAACTTATAACTAAGGGAACTAAGGGGAATGGGTATGGAGCTAAGTGAATAAGGTTCACTAAAAAACTATAAAGAATAAAATTTTCAGGGTATTGGGTATCTAAATCTTTGACAAATAGCAATGAAAAATCACTTACCAGGAGCTGGTAAAAAAGATGACCTCATTAGCGAAGCGGCAAACGAGATCTGGGTAATTACTGCCTTGCATCATGGGATATGGGGCTGCCTCGAGCTGGTAAAAGTGACTCTCGAGCTTAGCAAGTGCCGAGTCTCGGCTCCGAACCCATCCAGCAAGAATGAAGGCGAGATTGACAACTTAACAACAATGTATAATCAATCTTCAGGAAAGTCTCCAGGGACAGATGGTATTCATGTGGAAGTCTGGAAATTAGGAGGGAAGAAAGTGATAAGATCTGGAAGATTTTAACATTATTTTAAAAGGATGGGAAGCACCAACATCTATGAAGAATGTTGTGGTGGCTGTGTTGCCTAAAGATGACAAAGACCCTTCAAACCCAGCCTCATATAGACCCATTTCTATTTTAATCCATGATTAAAAAGTGTTCATATATATGATAGCTAAAAGAATGGCAAAGGTGTTGTCAGAATTGACAGACCTGGTTCAGTGGGGTTTTATGAAGGAGAGGCAACCATCTGACAGCTTTAATAGAACAATGATGATCCAGAGGGAAGCAGAATGTGAGAAAATACCACCATTGTTGATGGGTCTTGATGCAGAGAAGCACTTGACAGAGTAAGTTGTGATTTTATAAGTAGGGCACTGGAAGCATTTGCACTCCCTGATACAGTAATTAGGTTAATTAGAAGGATATACGAAGGATTGGAGGCAATAAATAAAGTGGGAGGGCTCCTGTCAGATAACCTGTGCTTGAACAGAGGAACAAGGCAGGAGGTGTCCTCTTCCCATTTTATGTGCTTTATATTTAGACCCACTGGCAAAGAAAATAAGGGACTCAAAAATACAAGGATATAATTAATATAGTAATCAAGAAAAGTTGTCTATTTGTAGATGATATTATTTTGTATCTAATAAATCCAGAAAAGGACATATTAGCGTTGTGAAACATTTTGAGAAAGTTTCAAGTCTGTTGAGATTCAAAATTAATGAAAACAAAACAAAGGCTGTAACTGTAAATTATGTATCCTCATGAATTGGTTCAACAATACTCAGATTTATAGGAACAGGATAAGATGAAATATTTAGGAGTATGGATTATAAAGGCTTTTGTTATGGCAGCTAAGGATATGAGGGAAGAGACTAAACAAAAGGTAATACAAAAAATGAGAAATTGGAAATTTTTATTTATGGAAACGGATAATAAAATACAAGCAGTGATTTTTTTATTTTGATTCCCTTCAGTCTTGTATATGGGTCAGGTATACTTTTATCATCACAAGGAGAAGTTGTGGACAATAATTAATAAAGAATTGAAGGAATTTATCTGGAAGGGAAAGAGGCAAGACTTAAGTGGGATAAGTTGATCCCACCAATAGAACAAGGTGGTTTAGCATTACCTGATTTGAAGGTATATTTTAGAGCTACACAGTTAAGGCTCACATACATAACACAAGCTGAAGATTATAATTCAAAGTGAAAAGGGACAATTATGAAGCAAAGGGAGTTCAAGAAATACAGAGACTGGGATTGTAGATGAAGATCCTTTGGGAGAATAACAACCACTATACAGAATGTAATTGAATTCATCCTCAAGTTTTGGTGAATACCTTCACAAGGTGGACCCTGTACTTCACAAAATTTCACCAAGACGATACCGATATATAAACTGTATTGATACAGCATATATTATGGACAGCAGTAGGTCAAAAACTAAAAAAGATAGCTGGGTGCACAAGAGCCAAGGATAAAAAGTGCCCAATCCTGGTTGGCGCACTGGTGTCAGGACTGGAAAAAGTGACAGTGCAGAATCCTCAAAATACAGAAACAATCATTCAAGGGGGCCAGGCCAGGCCCAGGAGGAAGATGCCCCCCATTTTAGAAGGAAGTAGCAGTCCACAGAAATCACAAACATTGATAAGCCAAAGAAAAGCCATAAAGACGATAGAGTGGACTAGTGAGGATAAGAAAGAAATTACGTATTATTATTATGCAAAATGACAGACATTAAGACACAAAATATACAAAAAGATTAAGAGATCAGTTAGAGGAAAGAAAAATATGTCTGCAAGAAAAACTGTCAGAAGCTTCAAATAAAAACTGAGATCATTAATACAACAGATTTTTGAAAAACAGTATATAGATCAAGAGACTTTGATTTGTTTGGAAAAAGAAGCAGCTGAAGAAGTACAAAAATGTAAACAACAAAACCTACATAATTTTGAAAAGCATAAAAAAGAAATATGGACATGGGAAAGAAAGAGAGATTTGATATGGTGCAATATTTATGCAAAGGAGAAAGCCAAAATAATCAACATAAAGGAGGCAGCCTCAAAGACAGTAGAAGAGAAATACAGGCAAAGGCATCCAGACATGGAAAATTTCACATTAAAAAATAATATCACAAAGAGGGAATGTAGAAAAGAAGATTAATAAAGTAGATGTTAAAAAAATAGAAGTTGAAGTTATGGAATGCCTGCAAAGTGAAGGATTTGATGTAGAAGTTTTAACACAGGTTACAACACAGCACGATGGAATGAGTTCCCAAAGTAAGAAACAACAGGAAGATCAGGAGACATCTGAAGAAGAAATATGGACATGGGAAAGAAAATGAGATTTAATATGATGTAATATCTATGCAAAGGAGAAAGCAAAACTAATCAGTACAAAAACAGCAGCACCAAAGATATTTGAAGAATAAAAGAAATCCAGACATGGAAAACTTTACAATACAAAAAATAAGAAGACAAAGAGAAAACATAGAAAAGGAGATCAGCAATGGAGAAGATAAAGAAATAGAAATGGAGATCATGAGGTATCTCCAAAGTGAAGGATTCATTGTAGAAAATCTAATTCAGAAAGCACCACAATAGGACAGAGCAATGGAACTCAAAATTAAGGGGAAACCAGGGGAATGGGAAGGAATTAGTCAGGTGCCATAATAAGATATTTTGGAGCCTTCCACATAAAACCAGTATAAACATCCACTTGAAGCTGGACAGTAATGGAAGGAACAGGAAACTGTGGAAACTCTGACGCAGTTAATGTTGAGAAGTGATAGACCAGTGAGTTTTCATATGACAGAGCAACAGATGGCACAGGATGAAATTGAAGAGAATGTGCCACATGAAGATGTAAGAGAACTTTCCATAGAATGCCGGCACGAAATGGAGAACAAAAAATGTGCCCTCAGTCTAGAAGAAACCGAGCTAAGAGAAGAGTTGCTTGACTCAATAAAGATAGACATATTAAGATCAATAAAAGAAACATACTACAGAAGGTCAATAAAACCCCAAAAGTCATAAGTTTGACAAAGCAGATGAACACAGTAATTAGGACTGTCCATAGGGATTCATGCCATATAACAGAAGTAAACAGGATATATTACTGTGCAGCTAAATTAATAACTGATAAAATTCTACCACGAGAACACAGGGTAGTGAAAGAGAGAAATTGGGGTCTATATTATAAGCACGAAAAGACTAAACCGCCAACGCTCACATGAGCGAAAATGCCTGGAATCGAAAGTGTGATTGTGGGGTCATGTTACAGTGAGACGTGGGATATTTGCATTTTCCTTACTGTAGTGCAACGTTGGAATTAGAACATATAGTTAGCGGGGGGGGGAACGCACCCCCCCACAATAGCAAGTTCGATTACCGGCATGTTCGCTCATGTGAGAGTGTGCGGTTTAGTCTTTTCCTGCTTATTTATTTTATTTATTTATTGACATTTGTTAACCAGGTTTGTGGCCCATTTTCAGTGGAGACCCAAGGAGAAAGCTCCAGTAATACATTTTTAAACAAGTACAATTTTAAACAATATTGACATAATAGCAGTTATAGCAAAAAGATTCACATATGTTGGGTTACATGCATAAAGTTAAAGTTGCATTAAAAAGAAGCTTAGTAACATAATTTTACATTGATATAGTTCAATAAGTCAACAATAATTTTTTTTTGTTTGTATAAAATTATGCAAATGCATAGTAGACACATTGGAGAGAAAGGTGTAATGAGGTACTAAGTATGGTCCTTTTGAGGGTACATAAAGTGAAGGAAGACTAGGTGGGGTCATGGCAAGGCAGGTCCTGGAATTGAGAAAGTAAGATTTTAGTTCATTTTTAAAGTGTGAGGTGTGGGTGACTGAACTAAGTCAATGGGTAGTTTGTTCCAAGCATGGGCAAGGGAGTGTTTGTAGAGTAGTTTGCCTACTGAAATTTTTGGGTGGTAGATATCAAGTAATTGTTGTTTAGAAGCACGAAGGGTCCAGGATGGGATGTAGATGGAGTCTAAGGAGATAGACAGAAGGAGGTTTTATAAAGAATAGAGTATAGCATATGAAATTGATAAGATAGCAGAAATTGGGGAATTTCAAGCCATTGAAGAGAGTTTAAAGAAATGCAGTGGTGTGAGTTGCATGGGGAGTTAGTAATGAATATGGCTATTTTATGGTAAGTCTGTTGGAGTTTGTTTAGAGTGGAAGCCTGGATATTGGTAAGAACTGGGGCGACATATAAGAGGGAGGGGAGAAGGAGTGCCTGGCCCAGGGTAAGTCTAGATTCAGGGGTTAGGAATTTTCTGTTTCGATATAGCAGACCTAGTTTCTGTTTTTTTTTTTTTTTTATACACTGGAGTATGTGTAGGTTGAACTTTAGTTCATCATCGATAATGACCTCTAGGAGTTTTGTGTGGGTGTCAGGTTGGATAGTTGTATTGTTAGAAGATTTAATAAAGAAGGAGGTTTTGTGATGAGAAAGAGAACGGGGAAGGAAAAGCAGGAGTTTGGTCTTTTTGGGATTTAGGATCAGTAGGTTGTGAGAGAGCCATTGCTCAGTGGATAGTAGGGCTTGTTGGGTCAGGGAGTGTAGTTCAGGAATGTTATTTGAGATGGATATAAGTGTGGAGTCGTCAGCATACTGAATTAGGGAGGATTTTTTGCATGAGGTGTAAAGATCATTGGTGAAGATGTTAAACAAAAGGGGTCCCAAGATGGAGCCTTGGGGAACACCAGTGGAGATGGGAAGGAAAGGTGAGGAGGATGAGAGCCATTTGACAGATTGTTCCCTGCCAGATAGGTAACTATTAAACCAGGCAAGTGCAGAGGGGGATAGGTGGAGAGTTGCGAGTTTGGATAGTAGTAGAGGATGAGAGACAGTATTGAAGGCTTTGGAGAGATCTTGGAAAAGACAGGAAACGAGTTTATTGTTGTCTAGGGCCTCTGCAATGATATGAGTGAAGGAGAGGAGGGCAGTGGTGGGGCTGTGGTGATGACGAAATCCATGTTGGTTAGGGGTAAGTAAGTGGTGCGTGAGGAGGTGATTGAGAAGCTGAGAGTGAATACATTTTTTCTAATATCTTGGAGAGGGGAGACAGAATGGCAATGGGTCGGTAGTTTGAGGGGTCAGTGGAGTTTCCACCTTTATGAAGAGGGATAGTAAAGAAAGATTTCCAAAGGGTGGGGACAGTTGATTCCAGAATAGATTGATTAATTAGTATATATATAGGATAAGCAACTGAGTCAGCAGCAAGTTTGAGGAATGTAAGAGACAGATTGTCAGTGGAAGGAGAGCAAGGTTTTAGCTTGAGTAGTAGAAATTTGATGTAAGTAATGGGAACTGGCTCAAAAGAAAACATAGTTGTGTTAGTGGGACTTGGAAGGGTGGGTGTTGAAGTAGAGTTTGGCTTAGAGGTTACCAGATTTTGGATGGAAGAGATAATGTGTTTATTCAGGAGGGGAGCTATTTCCCGAGAGCAAGAGTTAGGGTATGGGGTGGGATTAGAAGGCTTTCCAGGATAGAGGATGTTGAGAGTTGACCAAAATTTTCAAGGATTGGATTTGTTGTTAAGCTGAGCAGAGCTATAGTATAACGTTTTGTCATTAGTTGTATGTTTTTTTGCAAGGTTCCTCAGTTGACTGTATTTTTGAAGAAGAGGTGGTTGTTTAGTTTTAGTCTAGGTTTTCCAAGCACTATCTCTTTGCTTCATAAGGGACCTAGTCTCCTTGGAGAGCCAGGGAGCATGATTTGATTATACTCTGATCTTCCTAGAGGGAGATAAGGAGTTTAGAGTACTCATGAAGATGCTATTGAAAGTTCTTACAGCATCGTTTAAGGGGAGGTGTTTTAGGATGGACCAATCTATGTTGTGGAGAATGGAGTTAAATTGGGATGAATTGAAAGTCGATAGTTTTCGACAGTCTTTGATAAGGTGGGGTTTACGAATATGGGAGCAGTGTCTTACGATGGTGGTAGGGATATGATCACTGAGGGAGTCAGGTAAGGTGGTGGGATTGTGGTATTGGTGGGGGGAATTGGTAAGGATATAATGGAGCTGGAGGTAGAATTGTTATGGAAGCGAGTGGGAGATGTTATAAGTTGGTGGAAGCCATGTAGGTGGATACTGAGTTGGGGGGAGTCAGTTGTGAGTTTGGACCAATCAATGTTGACATCACCAAGGACAAGTGTCTCATATGGTATGTTGTGGGAGAACCAGGATAGGATGTTTTCAAGAATGGGCAGATTGTTACCAGGAGGAAGGTAGATAGAGGCATTTGCAAGTTTTTTGTGGGGATTCAGATGACAGTTAAGGACGACTATTTCAGCTGGGAGGAAGTCAGGAATTGGGGTTAGCTTATAGCTTATAATATATATAGCTTATAATATAACAGCTTATAATATAGACCCAATAAACTGAAAACCATCATGAAAGTATCGAATAGAGAAAACTATAAAGCAACTATGACAAGAAGTGTCACTATAAGAAGAGTATAGAAGAGGGAACAGATCAACAAAAATACTCAGAAAGATAGGCGTGATAAAAGCAATGCGCATTATTAGAACAGATCAGGGTCTATCCTGTACTATCACAAATAATAAACTAAAAATCTCAGTGCAGGCAGAAAAACTTAGAAGATACGTAGACAAATATAAAAAAACATTACAAAATAAGCAATTTGTTGATGACCCAAAAAAGTTTTATAGAGAATTGGGAAAATGTAAAAATGAATTGAAAGACCAACAAAAAAAGAAAAAATAGATACATTTTGGAGAAGTATCTATGAAGATCCTGTGGAACATAACAAAGATGCGAAATGAATAGAAGTAAATGAGAGAATAAGAATTTTAAAGGTACAGGATATGTAATGCTGCTGAATCTAGCTTTGTTTATATGCTTGTAGTTTGTTTGCTTGTTATTTCCCTGGAACGCTAATTCCACCTAATACGCGGCTTCTCAGCGCTTCTGTGGATCACTAGTGATATCTGCATTGCTTACTGTACTTATTTCCTTGTTTCACTTGAAAGAAAGTTACTGTTTGTCGTTTTTGCATTTAGTTACTTGTAACACATTGCACTCAAGTTACTTGGCACTTGCTCACTAAAGCAATTATATAAGTCAGCACTAAAAATTAAAAGCACTACACCCTCACTCCCCACTGGCCCTTTTTTCAATTATTAAGGAATTCCCAATATTATTCTAGCATGTCCAAAGGTCAGTTGTCAATCTCCTCTCCGGTCCAGCTAGTGAATCTGGGAATCTTGAGGCAATGTTATAACTGCCTCATGTACACAGACAACCCTCTCCTCCTCCCACATAACACAAATACTTGCGAGAGATGCAGCTATTTAGCCAAACTGGAGGCTGAGCTCTCTCAACTCAGGACTGGCAAGACCAGACAGGAGGAGAAGGCAACTACACACACCACAAAACCAGCCTCACATAATGCTACCACACCACTGAATCAAACACATAAACACACAAAGACATACTCGGAGGCTCTGAGTAAAAATATACCTAAACAGCAGAGGCCTCCAAAGCAGACACCCAAACAACTGCTACCTCAAGACACCCCACAAGCAACACATAAACCAGAAAATCAGTGTGCAAAGCAGTCACAGCCCTTAAGGCCAAATACAACACCAAACATACTTGTCATAGGTGACTCCATAGTCAGACACACTGACGTCCCACTCACTAGGCTGAACAAGGAGAGGGTCACAGTAAGCTGCCTATCGGGCGCTAGAATCCACCACATAACACAAGCACTCAGGTCACTCCACAGCAAGTACAAATATGACACAGTCATTGTCCATGCTGGTGTGAACGACCTGAGATGTACCTCCCTGGACTACATGAAAAGAGACATAGAGGAGCTCTCTGATTATGTAGCCCAGGCAGGTATGACCTTGACCCTGAGCAGTATCCTTCCCTTCACCAAGAATGATGCCACAATATAGAGACAAGATGATCAGCTTTGACAATTGGCTTAATGTCTGGTGTCATTCAAAGGGGATCCAGTGTCTGTCTGCCTGGGATGACATGCTTGACAAGCCACGCTGCTTCGCAAGGGACGGCTTGCACCTGTCACCCCTGGGATTCCGGATATTGGCTAAGGCTCTTGCCACCCCCATAGTGCCTTTTTTAGGCAAGGCTCAAATTCTAAACCTACCACCCTAGAAAACAAAAATGGGAAGGAACTGAGGGTAATGCTGCTCAATGCCAGAAGTCTAAATCTCAAAATGCACGCACTCGAGGCCCTTCTCAGTATGGAGAACATCGATGTCTGTACTGTAACTGAAACCTGGTTCAAGGCTCCTGAGAGCACCCTGGCACTATTAGGTTTTACCTCATATCATGCGTTCCGGCCCCAAAACCCGGACCACAGCACAAAAGGAGGGGGTGTATCCATATTCAGAAAGGATACCCACACCTCCAGGTTGGTGGCAACACACGAAGCTTCGGAAACCATCCAGGTGCAACTAACTATAGGCAAAACTGCTCTACAAATTGTAGCATGCTACAGGCCACCCTCTCAAACTCAGGAACCCCACACAGCCTTCCTGAAGACACTGGAGGGTATAAATGTATCTCCAAACACCATCATATTGGGTGACTTCAACTACCGAATATAGACTGGGAACATTACTCAAGCCCTAACTTTCTAGCCCAACGGTTCCTGGAGTTCATAAATTCAAATGCCATGGAACAGCTAGTCACTGTTCCCACGAGAGGAGAAAATATACTAGATCTCATTATCACAAACATGGGGACAAAATGCTCCACGGAAGTATATCCCTCATTGGTGAGATCTGATCATAAACTAATCTCACTGGAAATCCACATCCCGCCCCACCCCAAGCAAAAATGACCACAGTGAAGAACTTCTCTAAAGCAAACTTCACACTACTCAAGACTGGTGTGGTATCCTTCAACGCCCCTGAGCCAGTGGAAACCACAACCCAAGCTGTGGAAGCCCTTACAAATGCCTTCTATGAACACCTCCAGGACTGCATGGATCAGGCAATCCCAAATAAAACCAAGACTCTTTCCACAAAGGGCAAACGTCCAGTCTGGTGGACCCCAGCCATTAACAAACTTTACAATAAGAGGAGAAAGCTATTACATGATAGAACAAAATCCATAAAAGGGAAGTCACCCTGATCATTATTAGTAAAAAATACGAGCACTCATAAAATCAACTAAGGCCAATTTTGAGAGAAAAATTGCCATGGATTCAAAGGACAATCATAAGGCCTTTTTCAGCTATGTTAGGAACCTGGATGGAAACTCCCAGATATGCTCAGAATTAGTCCAAAATGATACAAAAATCACTGAACCCACAGACATTGCCAACATACTGGCAGACAGGTTCAGTGCAAACTTCACCCCCCCCCCCTAAAGGAGAGATAACTATCCCAGCAGAGTGTAGCCTCCCAGACATCTCAAATGCGCAGGTGAAAGCTGCTCTCTAAAGCTAAAAACACAGCATCAATGGGACGGATGGTGTCCCCGGCTGTGTGCTACACGAGCTAAATGAGGAATTAAACCCGCACATAAGGCAGCTGTTTAATCTCAGCCTTACCACAGGATACGTGCCCAAGGAGTGGCGACGGCAACTGTGGTCCCACTCCACAAAGGCGGTGCCTCTACGGACCCTGGTAATTACCCCATAAGCTTAACAAGTCTAGTCTGCAAAGCTATGGAGAGGATCATAATGGAGCTCATAAACAAAGATATAGGGGACTTGCAGACATTGGACCCGACCCAGTTTGGCCGTCAAGGGCAGATCATGCCTTTTGAACTTGGTTGACTTCTTCAAACAGTCACCAAGGCCATTGATGAGGAAAGGCAGTCCATACAGCCTACCTTGACCTTGCAAAGGCTTCGACACAATACCCCACTTGGGTATTGTAGAAAAACTTACCAGCTTAAATGTAAACCCATATGTCACAAGATGGGTTGCAAACTGGCTTAAGGACAGAACCCACAGGGTTAGAGTTGCTGGCGCTATGTCAGACTCCAAGCCAGTCACAAGTGGTGTCCCACAGGGCTCGGTCCTTGGCCCCCTATTGTTCGGCATCTACTTCTCAGAAGTACAGGCCAACATGGGAGGACTTTGGCTGACAAAGTTTGCAGACGACTGCAAACTGGGCGCCATAGTGGAAAGTGCATCGGACACGGATATCCTTCAGAAGGGACTCATGGAAACAGATAGCTGGTGCCAGAGCCATGGCCTGAAGTTAAACGCCAAAAAATGTATAGTCATACCCTTCGGGAAAAACAAGGTAACCCCAAGCTACCATATAGGTGGCAATCCACTAAGCACAGAAGAGGTTATCAGGGACCTGGGGACCCAGGTTGACAGTGGCCTTTCTTTTGACACTCACGTTGCTAAAGTGGTTAGAAAGACCCTCTACATTGCCCACCTGATCATGAAGGGATTCACATCCAGATCTAGTGAGGTCATTGTTCCCCTGTACTCTTCACTTATCAGACCAATGATCGAGTACAATGCCCCATTCGGGATGCATCTCACCCGACATCTGCAGCAATTGGAGAGACCCCAAAAGTTCCTCAACAAAAGGATAAAGGGACTCCAAAATCTGTCACATGCTGCCAGATTGAAGAAACTCCAGCTCTATTCAGTCGCATACCGTCTGCTCAGAGGTGACATGTGCCTGACATACAAGGCCATGTCCAACCCGGAATTAATGGACATGCTCCACCTCAAAAAATCCAAATCCACCAAAACCACTAGAGCAAGCGACTTAAACCTTAGCACGGATATAAATAGGACGTGCTGGAGGGATAGATTTATCACTCAGAGACTCCCTATGCTGTGGAATAAAATCCCGGTCCATGTGAGGCAGAGCACCTCGCTGGCTCTGTTCAAGAGAAATCTTGACCTGTGGATGGGAGATCGTAGGTTTACCCCGGGAATCATCTCTGTGTCACTGCTGGATTATATGCACACCCTGAACAGACACCAACCTGGCTAACAAAAGGAAAAACAATGCTCCTACTTAAGAGTGAACCTGCAAGCTACCCTAAAATTTATAGACCAGTAACTTGCCTTCCGATGACATATAAACTATACACTGGAATTGATACTGACAGAGTTTATAGTCATTTAGAAGGAAACTCAATTATGGCAACAGACTAAAAGGGCAATAAAAGAAAGTCATACAGAACAAAGGATCATTTGTTGTTAAAGTCATAGTGGAGAACTGTAAAAGGGGAAGAATTTAAGTATAGCCTGGATTGACTACAAAAAAAATATGATAGTATCCCACATTCATGGATAAAAGAGTGCTTAAAAATGTATAAGATACACCCTACACTGATCAATTACATTACAGTGACCATGAAACAGTGGCAGACCACTTTATAATTAAGCCATGATAAAAGACAACTTATTATTCCAGGAATAAAAATCCAAAGGGGGATATTCCAGGGTAACTCTCTGTAACCACTGCTATATTGACTTGCCCTTAATCCACTGCGCTGTCTACTTAACAGCTTACATCACTGCTATAATCTGGCTCCTAGAAAACAACAAAGTGCAAAGACTTCTCATCTTCTCTTTGTCAACAATTTGAAACTGTATAGCTCATCAGATGAGGAACTGAAAGCACAATTGCCAGTTGTCAAAACTTTTTCAGATGATATAAGAATGTTATTTGGTCTTGATAAATGTGCAAAAGCAATGTTTAAAGCAGGAAACTGCAGCACCAAGAAAATATCAGTTTGGGACAAGAATGTGATAGAAAAGAAATTCAACAAGAGGGAGTGTGTAAATATTTGGGAATTGATGAAGGTGCAAGAATAAAACATGAACAAATGCGAATAAAACTTAGTAAGGAGTACGTCAGAAGATTTAAATTAATCCTGAAAACAGCTTTGACATCTAGGAACAAAATCCAGGCTAAAAACCAATTTCCTCTTCCTGTCCTAACTTAGTTTTGTAATGACTGACTGGCCCCAAAACGTCCTGGATAGATTAGATAGGAAAACAAGAAGGATGCTTCATGCTCACCAAATGATTTATAAGAATCAGTGCATACCAAGATTATATATTCCCCATTCTGAAGGAGAGATGGCCTCCTTGAAATTGATTACATGTATAGGTTTGCAATCGTGGGACTACACACATATCTGATCTCACAAGACCCAAACATAGTGAAAGTTTTGAAATATGAGGAGAAAAAAATCTAAGTTGACTTCCCTGCTTAGGCTAGCAAAAGCATATCGGCTTCAAGCAAGAATGGAATTCAAACCACAAGTTGATAAAAATCAGGCAGCAACTGAATGTGCCAAAAAACAAAACAAAGAATATAAGGTGAAGAACCAGAAGAGAAGGCAAGAAATGTGAAAAAAGCATAAATATAGTTGCAAATATAGAAAACTTCTGGAAGAACTTCATGTTGATCAGGAACGAATGCAGGAATGGTTAAGAAGAGGTGAATTTAAACCAAGAGATGAAATGTTAATATTGGTGGCCCAAGACAGTTGGCTACGTACACATTGGTTTCAAAGTTCATTGAATATGTGGGAGAAACAGGCAAATGTAGGTTTTGTAAAACAGAAATGGAAACAGTTGCACACCTTGTTGCTGATTGTGATATGCTAATGGCAGAAGACCTGTATACTGAAAGGTATAATAATGTGAGACTGTTGCACTAGGAATTGTGCAAACATTATGGTACTGAAGTGGCTGAAAAACACTGGAAATATGAGTCACAAAGCATCAAAGAAAATGATAAAGTCTACATCACATGGGATCGCCCATTACAGTTCAAAAGATAGATGCTAGAAAACCAGATATAGCAGTCCAGGAAAAGAAGACAAAAGTAGCATTGATCATTGAAATCACTACATCCAGTGACTATGGTGTCCTACATACAGACAGACACAAAGTCATAAAAATATCAAGATTTGCAAGCAGAAATGAGAGCAATGTGGAAATAAGATACCCAGATAGTTCCAATAGTAGTAGGAGCACTGGGTCTTATAAAAAAGAGTCTACAATCTTATTTAAATACACTACCAATACATGTAATTCCATACGAATTGCAGATGGCTTCATTACTGGGCACACTGCGGGTGCTTTGAAGAGCACTTTTGGCTGACATCAAAGAGTGAAACAATACTAATTTTATGAACTTTAATTGTACTTTGACTTGGGAATCGGGTCCATTCTAGTCATGGTATTAGAAACCCAAAAGATTTGGAGAAATTAAAAAAAAATGTTATATACATAAAGTAGCCAAAAGTATTCTAAGAACTAAGTCAATATGATAGTGGGGAAAAGGAGATTTTGCCAACAGGGATGACTGCAAGTAGGAATGCAGAGAATAGGTAAGAGGGGCTGTAATTTACTGAAAGTTGGTAAAGGAACCAAGCTATTGGGAAAAAATGACATAAGCATGAAAAGTAAGACAGTGGGATGAGGCCAGGAAGACATTTGGATTGCAGGCTAGAGATTGCCTTCTCTACCAGGGCGTGATCTGAGAGTACAGGCAAAGAGAAAGGGATAGGGGCATTTTAAGTGAAAGACCAGCTCTGGTACAGTGTTTAGTTGAATCTAGAACAAAAGTGGATGTTAAAAAGGGGATAATTAATAGGGTATATACAATACTGCATGACCAATCAGACAATGTTAGAAAAGATTGGGAAGTGAGACTGAAAAAGCAATTTACAAGAAAACAATGGGAATACTTCCAAGTATGCAACCAAGTCCAGAAGGTTGAGGATCTTTGCTTAGAAGTGTTTGCAAAAATATTTTGTACCCTAGGCAGACTTCAAAGAATTTTTCCTCAGGTAGATAGCAAATGTTGAAGATGTGATGTAGAAGAAAGAGGTAACTGGGAACATATGTTTTAGGAGTGCAATGAATAGGGTGAAAACATGGCTGTAGGTAAGGAAATTATTATATTGAGCTGGCATACAGGATCTGAATTGCCTAGATGCAGTAAGGCCCTATTAAGTTTAATTCTTTTGGCTGCCAAAAAGCAATTTCTATAAAACAGAAATGAAAGTGTACACCAACTGTATTTGAGGTACTGAATATTATAAAATAGATAAAAAGAACAGGAAGAGGGATCTTTAGTAAAGGGGAGGAACAAATTACATAGAAGTAAATAGAAATTGTGGTAACAATACATGCATAATAATGTTCAGGAGGAGGAGTGAGTTTTAAGGGATGGCAATAATTCAGCTGTTTTTTGTAATATTGGACTGATGACCGTAGCAACAAAAATATATGTGATATATATTGTATTTAAATGAAGAAATATTAAACTGGTTCTTCTTTTCTGCTAATGTATGTTTTTCAATGTCTTAAGTGATAATTTAAAAAAGATGTTTAAAAATGGAATAATCCATCCAATAATGTAAAATTTATCCAAAGTTATTGTTTCTGACGTTGCCACCTGGATAATGTTTAGTGCTCAGAATGCTTTCATCACCTTTCAGTTTTTTCACATCTCTGTTTACAGATCATGAAGGTTACACCATTTTTCCCTAGTCAGATTTCACACTGATTCAAAAAGCAATTTATCTCAGCCTGCATGGCCTAGGTAAGACAAGAGAAATTTTGTAGTTTTTATAAGTGGTCGCTACACACAATTTAATACTGTGACAGTATCTTGCTCTGAGATCAGCAAAGTGCTATAAACAGCTAAAATGAAACCATTTTTCCAAGGAGTGAACTGTTTGAGCACAAGTGTAGCTTGGGTAATTCAGAGAGTGCAAGGTGCTGGGGGGGGGGGGTGATGAGCAGTTTCCAGTGGTGGTATTTTACTACTAGCATTCAGAAATGAATGCTAAGACTATATATGCACTCAGGGCCAAAGCACTTTTTCTTGGTAATGTAACTGTAGCAAGCTGCTTGTTATATTTGTAGCATTAGCTATAGTTTTGAAGCAGGAGAACTTTGCCTGGCTCTCAACTCATAGACAAGACCCTTTTTGGCAACATTATTAATCAAAGGGTGCAACTAGAGGAACAAAAGTAGGAAAATACAATGTAAGAATACATCTGCACCTTAAAAAAAGAAGAAAGATGTCATAACACAGATTCAAAAGCAGACTTTTGTCTCTCTTACAGTAGTTCAACAGGAAACTGTTGCAATGTAAGGGTAGAGATAACATGATCAGAGTCATGAAGGGAAAATACTTTTGAAAAAACACAGTACATTTTAAGATCATAACATTCAGGATTAAAAATAAACATCTTCCCACTCTAGACAGTGAAAAACAGCATCAGTAGTTTGCACATTCCTCACAAGTTCCCTAAAGTAGCATCTGTCATTTAGACAGGATCGAGCAATACTCCTGTAATACACTAAGATCCTTGACAACTAAGGAAAGGTGTATGTGGAGGTCTGTCGGCCAGTACTAACAGAACTATAAATTCTCATTCTTAGAAAACCATGTACTTTAGCAACTTTATGTAGATGAGGCTTTAAAATTGCTGTGAAGCAGCCAGCAACAGCTGACTAACTATCACATATAAGGTAATTAATGGTAAAAATTAATGCAATCAGGTTCCAGATGTTGTGTAAAATGCTTTTGGCTTTCTGATATTTTATCCAAATGGGATGAAAAAGACCTCACTTTCTTATGTCTAGCATGACTTGTACAAAAAGTGACTTGAAGTGGAATCTGGGAATCAGAAAGAAAAGTTGTAAAACAAGACCCCCATTAGTACAGCAGCACTATGACAGCTTGTAGAAAATATATGAAAATGTAATAACTAAAATTTAATAAAATATAACACTTGCAGCAGTGTCAGGGGTGCAACAGGTAGCATACACTCCTTTGGTGCAGAAAGCTGTGGGTTCTGTTCCAACAACAGACAAACTGAATGCTGACACTACAGTGCAGTATAACAGCAGGTACTACACTCCCTAGTGTGCCATCCTATGGATGAGACATTCAGTTGCGGTTCCATCAGAGTGAGTTGGTAGTAGTTCAAGTAGATGTAAAAGATCTCATGGCATCTATCAAAAACAGTAGGGGTCCTTTATTTATACAAAAAAATATATTTACAGAATATTTACAAAGATACAATTTTCCATTTTCTTCTTTTAGTATTACAAATTCATACTTTACTATATCAGGTTTTTTATCCTTATTAGATCCCAACTCCTCTAATCATAACATCATAATGTTACTCAATATTGTTGCCAAAATCCATTTACATTAAACAATTTCGTTTATCCTTTCATTCCATATAAAATAAATATTTTATCTACTCTTTTAACATATTATTTAATTCTGTTATTGTAATACCCATATGTAATCATATCCATATTTATCCTATCCACTTCTTTTATATCTTCAAAGAAGATTTACAACACTTTTCCTGTAATTTCACTACTCTTACATTTCAAAAACATGTGTTCAGTAGCTGCCTCTTCCCTACAATGTAAACATATTCTTTCACTTTTCTTTTTATATGGCATGTTTTCTTTCACTGGCAATTTATCTAGTATCAGCTTCCACACAAATCTTGACATTCTTTCTTATTACACAATTTATTTCTTATTTTTATATCTTTAGATTTTCCTTCTGCTAGATTTTCCCATTGTTTAACATAATAATATTGTATAATTATATTCATATATCATACTTTTCTCTCCTTCGCTATTTCATCAATTTTTATTTTCCACATTAATATTTTTTGTGATAACATTTCAACTTTACATTTATATATTTTTTCTCTTTTGCTTCTTTTTACCACACCTCAAAATATATCATATATTTAAACATTTTTTACAAGTAATATTTGATATTTTTGATTTATCCACATTAACACTTTATATAAATTTAGTAAAGCAGCATATACCACTGGGTTAATTAACCCTAAATTGCCTTCCTCTTTATGTATATACAAAATTCCTCTTTTTATTGGATTCAATTTAAAAACCTACATGAATGAAGAAATTATCTACAATATTGTTCAAATGTTGTTGACAAAATAAATACACTTGTTAAATATGCTACTTTCCCTTTAATACAGACTTTAGCAAATAAACCCTTTTTCCTAAATGAGAACGTATACGTTTTCCAGGAAAAAAAAAAATAACTCCATTATTTTTCCATAAATTCTACTTACATTCTTACTCCCAAATTTTATACCTAACACAGAGATTTCATTCAATGTAAAATGTATCCTCCATCTTAAGCAAAACACTTAATCTTTTACTTTCTTGCTTGCTTAAAGTCATCCCTATTGCTTCTAAACACTCACTCAGACAAACTATTACTTCTTTAATCCACATCTTGTTGTGTGCAATTACTATATCATCATCTGATAAGTTAACAACATTGGAAATTTTAACCCTTCAGGCATTATGTACTCAGCCTCCTTCATTTTAGAATTAATTTCACATACAATCAAATTCATAAATGAAGCAAAAAAAATTTACAATTAATTGCCTTCACCCTTCCTCATCTGTACCTCTTTACTTAACCAACCATTTACTAGATTTTTTACTTTATTATTGCTATAGGGGGACATAAATGATTTCCTAATTTTTTCACTTATATTGTGTGTGTTCATTATCTCATATAAATGTCATGTTCTATAGTATCAAATGCCTTATTAAGATTCCCTATCATAAGTTTAGCTTCTTCTATATCATCCACAATCTTTCTCACTAACATTAACATCCCTTCCTCTGAATGCTATATATCCTGTCCTCCATAACACTTTCCATCTTAGTTTCAAATCTCTTATGTATTATTTTCATAAAGATTGTAATCATTATTCAGTACTATCAATTTCCAGTTTTTAACTGCCTTTTGTCTTTTTTACAAATAAATTTAAGTATTCCACTATATAATTCTTTATACATGAAATTACAAAATCTTTAAAAATATTCTTTTGCCATTCCATTAAATTTTTATAAATTTCCTATCCTATTCCATCTAGTCCTGCAGCCAAATCTCTTTATTCACTTGTCCTGAAATTTAACTCATAAAGAAATCTCATTTTTAAATTCTTTATTTTTTGCTTTGAAAACATTACTTCCTGTGATATTTTCAATTTTTGTTTTTTTTTTCTTTTAACATTTCTTATATGTCCTCTACTACAATATTCATAATTTGTTCATGGGTTCTATTTCTTTTACATTTCTCATTTCTCTCATTACATTACTACCCTCCTTTACTAATCTACATAAATATGCCAATACTTCTCTTCTTCCTTGCAAGAAATATCTTTGCTTAAATAATGACTCCTTAATTGTCTCGATTTTTTTCTAAATAACTCCTTTGCTTTATCAAAATACCCTCTATCATTATTTTCTAACTCTTCCAATACATCTATCCTAGACTTTTCTTTGTCTGCATTTCTTACATCATACTGCCACTTTGAGAGACTTTTTTGAAATACAAAAAACCTAATATATCTACAACTTACAACAGCCCACAAACTCATCTTCAGACCAACAGAATGCCCTTCTCTTGCCAAATCTCTAAAACCCTACACACCCAGCCACTCCCTGAGATCCAAAGTCCAAAACCTCCTACAAGTGCACAAACCCTTACATCCACTTGGCCAACTACTACTATCGTACACCACAGCCAAACTGTGTAACTCTCTACCCCCACTACGTAACTTATCAAACCATAACAATTTCAAATCCATGCTTCTCTCCCATCTATCCTACAAATGGGAATGCCCTTCACATGCTCCCACCTAAAACACCCCCACCACTAACTCCTCACCTATATCAACTTTCTTTGCCAAAACTAACAAAAGTGCCATAGGTTTTTCTCTGTCCATCTTTCTTAAAAATATTATGCATGCAAGCCTCTGGCTTATATTACACATATTCTCAAACTGACATCCTCTTAAATGTAATGTAACATATATTTTATTGTAAACCTGTGATTTCTGTACAGTTTCTACTATAACTTATCTTGTCTATTGTAATGCTGTGACTTTCTGTATTTTGTAATGATGTGACTTTCTGCATTTTATACTATGTACTGGAGCTTTTCTCCTCGAGTCTCCACTGAAAAAGGGCCACAAGCCCAGCTGGACTAACGTGGTTAACAAACAATAAATAAATAAATACGTTAGCCACCATTCAGACCAATTTCTATAAAATGCTCTAATAATACAGTTATTGAAAGATCTTACTATAAATCTCTTTCCTTCATCCCATGCTTTCTCATTTAACCTTTTTATTTCTTTGCCTACTTTAGTATATATTCCTTGTCCTCCTTTATCTCTAGCTATATTGCTAGATGATCAGAAAAACATGCTTCATTTATCTCTCATTCTTCTACAGTTAATCTTTCTGATGCTATGAAGTAATCTATTTCAGCTCTGTAAACAAAGTCCAAGATTTATTCTAAAGTATTAATTTACCACATCTCATAACTTATAAAATTTTTCTTACCTTGTTTCCTTTCTTTTTACGCTTGCCTCTTAAATCACAAAAGAAATCTTTAGTCACTATAATATTCATCTGTATCACTACATAATCTAGAATGTGGTGAAATAAACATCCCTTGCTTTAAAGGTAACATAAGCATATAATACTATAATTCCATATACTTGTTCTTTCCATTTTAAATCCATAAGCATTACCTTCACATTCTTACTGAAGTTATATCTGATACTTTCATTGCATTTCTGCAAACTACATATATTCCAGATCACCATTCATTTCCCAAATATGAAATCAGCCACCCCCATATATTTTCTGGTTGTAATCTTTAGTCACATTAATTGCACCGTTCCAAACTCTACCCTTCTCACTGTTCTTAATACATTTAAAGAAAGCACTCTTAAATTACTACTTTTCCCTTTTCTTACCTTTCCAGAAATTATAATTTTGTGTTATTTCTCATCCATTTCCTTCCTTTTTCTTTGATATTCATCCCTTTAAGTTGTATTTTACCCTTTTACTACTTCCCAATGTAAATGTATATATTCCTCATCACTTATTTCAAAACCTTGCTCTACTTCTTCCTTTTTCTTTCTTTATTTTCTACTTCCACCACTTCTAATGCATTTTCTGTTTGTTAATAGGTTCATAGGTAAGTACTAGGCTATCTGCCCAAGGGCATTTATAAGCCTAGCCAGAATGTGTTGGCTTTCGCCACCCCCTTAGATTAGTTCCCTGTGCCTCTGTCCAGCAGAGCCACTGCAGTGATCCCCAGGGTAAATTTTCTGTTTCCCATCCACCCGTTAAGGTTTCTGTTGAACAGTGTTAGTGAGGGACTCTGCCTGATGTATATTGGAATCCTGTTCCAAAGCATGGGGAGTCTCTGGGACAGGAATCTATCCCTCCAGCATGTCCTATTTATCATTGTGGCGAGGTTTATATCTCTAGAGCATGTGGCTCTCCGGGATTTGTTTTTTTTTAGGTGAAGCATGTCCATCAATTCTGGGTTGGACATGGCCTTGTATGTCAGGCAGAGATCACCTCTGAGTAAGTGGTATGCAACCAAGTACAGCTAGAGTTTCTTGAGTCGGGCTGCATAGGGCATCTGCTTGAGGCCAGTAATCCTCTTGGTGAGGTACTTTTGTGGTCTTTCCAGCTGTTGCATGTGTCTTGTAAGGTACATCCCAAATGGGGCGTTGTATTCTATGATGGGCCTAATGAGTGATGAGCAGAGAGGTACAATAACCTCTTTTGTACTAGATGCAAACCCTTTTGTGATTAGGTGGGCCACATAGAAGGATTTTCTAACCACCTTGGCAATATGATTATCAAAGGAGAGATTACTATCTACTTGGGTCCCCAGATCCCTTATTGCATTTTCTGTATTTAGGGGACTACCACCTATGTGGTAGTTCGCGGGCACTTTGTTTTTTCCAAAGGGGATGACTATGCACTTTTTGGCATTTAGGTTGAGGCCATGATTTTGACACCAGGTATCTGTCTCAGTGAGATCCATCTGGAGAGTGTCTGTATCAGCCGGAGAATCAATTATGGCCCCTAATTTGCACTGTGTGAACTTGGTCAGGCATAGTCCTCCTATGCTTGCCTGTACCTCTGAGAAGTATATACCGAACAGGAGGGGTCCTAGGACTGAGCCCTGGGGGATGCCACTTGTAACCGGTTTAGAGTCGGATGTAGAGCCTGCAACTCTCACCATGTGGGTTCTATCCATGAGCCAGTTGGCAACCCATCTCGTGACGGAGGGGTTTATGTTCAAGCTGGTGAGTTTGTCTATAATACTAGAATGGGGAATGGTGTTGAAAGCCTTTGCAAGGTCTAGGTAGGCTGTGTGGACCTCCTTTCCCTAGTCTAATGCCTTGGTAACCATCTCAAAGAAGTCCACCAGGTTTAGGAGGCATGATCTGCCCATAACAAAGCCAAACTGGGTAGGGTGCAAGATTTGGAGGTTCCCAATGTCTCTGTTAATGAGTTCCATGATGATGCATTCCATAGCCTTGCAGACCAGGCTAGTCAGACTTATAGGGCGATAGTTCCCGGGGTCCGTTGTGGCTCCACCTTTGTGGAGCGGGATAACTGTTGCTGTGCGCCACTCTGTGGGTATGTAGCCTGCAGAGAAGCTGAGTTTGAACAGTGTGCTTAGGTGAGGGGTTAGCTCATTTTGTAGCTCTTATAAGACACAGCCTGGGACACCGTCTGGTCCCAGTGAAGCTGTGCTTTTGGCTTTGGATAGGGCTGTTTTAACCTGTGTGTCGGTGATTGACAGGGCCCTACATTCTTCTGGGTATGGTTATGGGCCCTTTAGGGGGTGAGAGGGGGGTGAAGTTTGCACTAAACCTGTCTGCCAAAATGTTGGCAATATCAGTTGGTTCAGTGTATTTTGTGCCATTATGCACTAACTCAGAGCAGATCTGAGAGTTTCCACTTAGTTTCTTGACATAGCTAAAGAACGCTTTGTGGTTATCTTTGGAGTCATTGGCAATTTTTCTTTCAAAACTAGCCTTGGATTATTTAATGAGGGATCGTAGTTTCTTGCTGATACTGATCAGGGATGTCTTTCCTTCTTGGGATTTTACTCTTTTCTGTACTAGTTTCCTCCTTCTGTTGTATACCTTGTTTATGGCAGGGATCCACCAAACTGGTTTCCTTTTCTTGGAGGAGTGAGTCTTGATTTTACTTGGGATAGCACTATCCATGCATTCCTGCAGATGCTCACAGATTGCCTTTGTAAAGGTTTCAGCAGCTTGGACAGCATTGTCCTTTAGCATGGGGGCTGTGAACCTTTCCACCTCGGTCTTAAGTAATTTTGTTCTCTTTTTTCTTCACTTTCCTTATTATTAGTTTCAATTTTACAATGCATCCATAAATGCCCAATTTTGTCACATTTATAACATTTCAGTTCACATTTTCTTGAATCATGACCCAGTTCCCCCAAACATAACATTTCATTTAATCACAGTTATTTATCAGATGTCCTTCTTTACCACAAACAAAAAAAGGATGTTTTTGGTTGCCCCTGGTATTTTACCACACCCTTATTTCCTTCAACATTTATTGTACTTGGAATATGCATAATATTATCCTTTTCTACCTTTAACACAATATTATAATCCCATACACCAGCTCATAAACCCCTTTTATCAGAAAACTTTGCAATATCCAGCACTTCTTTATATAAGCATTGCAAATGCCCTTTCAAAGTTTCTCCAAGAAGAAATGCTCTTATCACTTGGTCTTTTACACCCAAATGAGCTATTAAGTTGTTCCAAACTTCATACCTATCTAGTTCACTTTCTTCTGTATTTTGAATCCTCACCACATACTTATACTTTGCATTCTCTTCTGCCTTTTTCTTTTCTGTTACTCTCCTTTCACCATCACTTTTTCGGCACAGGTTTTCCTTTCCATCTGACCATCACCCTTCAGGATGGACTCTGCTTCTTATTTCTGTATTTTATCCATAATGTCTCCTCAAGAAACATCTCTGTCATTCTCTGGCTTACTCTGCATCACCATCTCCTTCAATAAATCATCCTGCAACCCTCCCAATTGGAGAACTGCAATAACACAAGCATCCCTTCTCAATTTTTCTTTTTCAGATTCAGCAAATACATTTTGCTAAAAAATGATTTCAGAATCACACAATCTCATTCCGACTCTCAGCACTGCCTTTGTCTCCAAGCCTTCTACCATCTTTCCCAAGTCACACATTGCCCTCCTAGTCACCACTACAACAGGACTGGGATGTGACTGCTCACTTGTTGGCCCTTTATGAGAGCTGGTGGCTGTTGTTGCTTCTATAGATTATAGCAAAAAACAGTACACACGCTATTGCATAGAAACAGTTCTTAGCATTTATTTCAAACAATGCAGTATTTTCCATCTTTCAACACCCTCCCATTGCTCAAAATGTATGCATGTATACTGTAGATCAATATATGTGTGTATATATACCTTTAAGAAGCTATCAAAGGGCTTGTACAAGTGTATAAATACTGAGCACGTGCAAGCTAGACTGCCATTTTGTAGTAAGCCATTGAGATGTAAGCATGTATGTATGTAAGGTCCGTCTGTTAACTAGTTTGTTCATAATTTATGATGCTGCTATCCATCCTGATGTGTTTCTATGTATTACAACATCTAAATGTTTTAATAATAATAATCCTTGGCCAAGGGTACTAGCTGCTAGTACAAGGGTCTAGGGAACTACTAAAGGGGCGGTAAATACCGCACAACATGGCTGGGCTAATATATGCCTTTGGGCAGATAGCCCAGTACCAACCTATGAACCTATAAATAAACCCCCCACCTTCTTGTCTTATGTGCTAGAGAAGGATGAGCGAAATTGTGTCAGAAGTGGGATGTCTAAAAGGACATGGCGACAAAAGTGGCATCTCTAAAGGACAAGGAATCAGAAAAAGCATATCCAAAGGGCATGAAGTCAAAGCCGGCTTGGGTAAAATGACTTAAGGCATTTGCTAGGAGTTGGTGGAATATACAAGAGTGAATCATCCGTAAAATGTGCAAAATTTGCAGAACAGGTCAGAAATGAATTTCAAGCATTAAAACTTGCTCAGCACTTTTGTTTTCTCATAATATGAAACGTTCTAGATGATATTTCCATAAACAGATATGTTCGATATTGATAAAAATATCTGAATTACTATGGAAAATATTTGAAATAAAGCCCACATTTCATGAAATGAATAAAAAAAGAGGAAATGGCTGCATTTTCATAAAGCATGTATTTTTCTTATTAAGCAAAGATGTCAGTTATCAGAAGTGTATAACGCGTTTGCATGTTTGTGCAGTGTTAGAGTAAAGCTATTTCACAGAAGTACAGCCATTACATGGCATACTTTGCAAAATACAACCATTACAGAGCATATTTTGCAAAGTACAGTACTTCAAAGAGTTTAGTCTGCATTTGAATGTTATTTTACATTCACAGAACTGTTTGCTCATACATAATTACAAAAGCCATATTTTCAGTGTGTTTGTGTATACTTTGAGGGCATGGCAGATGGATTTTGAAAACCCAATACACTTGTGTTTGACAGTGATATTGCTGAGAGCTGGAGACTGTTTGAGCAACAAAACATTTCCATACTGGCTGCATTTTCTGATAAAGCTGACCCTACAAAGGCATTTATTCTACTTAATTTAGCTGGGTCAGAAGCCATAAAAACTGAGCGTTCATTTGTGTATGCACCTGCTATCTATATGGGGGGGACGTCATACTGTTGTACCAGTTGAGTCAGGGGAGGACCCAGAGTGCTTAAAACAAAATTTACAGAAATGTCTAACCCCCACACAAATGTTACCATGGAAAGGCACTTATTTACAAAAGGGATCAAAAGCCTGGTGAAACTTTTGCAGCATATATAACTGACCTGAGAAACAAAGCTAAAACGTGCAGATTTCATGATTTTAGGGATGAGTTGATAAAGGACAGACTTGTGTGTGGTATAAAAGATGATGCTGTGAGAAAGATTTTGCTTTGTGACAGTGTCTTTGCAGTTCTAAATATATGTGAACATGTAGTGTTTAGCCAATTAATTGATTGTTTTTAATTGTACACTAAACTGTTATGTATGTTTTTAATTGTACACTAAACTGTTATGTATACTTAATCTGTATGTAATTGGAGCTTTTCTCCTTGGGTCTCCGCTGAAAATGGGCTCTTGGCCCAGCTGGACTAACCCGGTTAACAAATGTTAATAAATAAAAAATAAATAAATAAATTTAACTTTGAATAAGGCCATTGAGATTTGTCAGCTATACGAGCTCACAGAAAAGCACGCAAATATGCTTACAAATGAGAACAGCTCTAGAGTAAAGTTCCAATAGCCATGCAGGACAGAGTCAAAGTGGAGCTAGATAAAATGGTGCGACAAGGTGTGATTTGTCGAGTGGAAACTGCAACTGAATGGGTATCTTCCATGGTGGTAGCTCATAAGAAAAGCTCAGATGACATTAGAATATGTACTGATCCACGAGATTTGAATGAAGTGCTAAAAAGACCCCATCATCCAAAGCACACAGTCGATAAAGTTCCAGCACTGATGCCAAATGCCATTATTTTTTCTGTCTTAGATGCAAAGAGTTCATTTTGGCAAATTCAACTTGAAAGAAATGATCACTGCTCACTACGTTCAGTGCTCCGTTTGACAGGTACAGATTTTTGAGAATGCCATTTGGGATAAATTCTGCAAGTGAAGTCTTTCAACTTGCAATGGAGCAATTTCTTTCCAGGTATCCTTGTGCTATTATAGTAGATGACATACTGGTAGGAGGTCATGATGAAGCAGAGCATGACAAAAGCCTCAGAAAAGTTCCGGAAAGGGCACATTGAGTATATCTTAAGCTCAATACACACAAATGCAAGTTCAGGCTACAAGAAGTTGCTTATGTTGCTCATTTATTTACTAGTACAGGTTTACGACCAGACCCTTCAAAGCAAACAGACATTCTCAAGATGCCAGCACCAGACAATGTTCAAGCCCTGCAATGTTTTCTTGGCATGGTCAACTACCTAGGCAAGTTCAGTCCAGACTTGAGTCACATATAAGCACTGCTCAGAGAGCTGACACATAAAGATGTATCCTGGTCTTGGTTAGAGCAACACAAAAGAGCATTTGAAGTCCTGAAACAGAGAACTGCTAGCCCAAAACACTCGGTCACTATGATGTTCACAAACCAGTTACATTTTCCTGTGATGCTTCGAAATTTGGTCATGGTGCAGTCATTCTACAAGAGGGTCAGCCTGTTGCCTACACATTGAGAACTGTTACCCAAACTGAGATTCAGTATGCCCATATCGAGAAAGAGCTTTTGGCAATTGTGTTTGCCTGTTCGAAGTTCCATGGTTATGTTCATCATAGACCTATCCACATCGAAACAGACTAGCAATCTTTAGTCACTATCTTGAGAAAGCCTATGCATTCATCTCCAGCCTGACTGCAATATATGGTGCTGTGACTGCAAAAGTATAATTTCACCCAGAAACACCACAGAACAGCACGAGAATAAGAACCTTGATTTTGAAGTCATGAAGCGAGAAATTTTTCTTCCACACATCTTGAGTTGAGAGATCATACAGCCACAGATCCAATTTTACAAAGGCTCAACCACTTTATCAGTCAAGGATGGCCATCAAAGCACTCTAGTTTACCTCAAGAATTGCAACTTTATTTTTCCATACAGATATGAGATTTTGTCTGACAAAGGTATCATTATGAAAGGTCTGAAAATAATTGTTCCAAAGTTCTTGCAACAAGAGTACATTACTATCTTGCATCGTGGTCACTCAGGAGTCGATTCTATCAAAAGAAGGGTGAAAGAACTAGTATTTTGGCCTATATCACAAAACATTGAGACAGCGCTTTCATCTTGTTCAGTTTGTTATAGTACAAAGCCACATCAACAGAAGGAACCACTTCAGCTTAAGCAGATTGTGGAACTACCTTGATCGACAGTAGCTACGGATATTAGCTACGGATATTTTTAAGTGGAATGGTCAACATTATTTGGTGTTAGTAGACTCTTACTCAAACTAGTTCAAGATTGACCTACTTCCTAACATAGCATCCTGCACTGTCATTGCTAAGATGAAGCATCATTTTGCAGTATATGGTAGTCCGCACAAAGTTATTTCTGACAATGGCAAGCAGTTTACAAGCCAACAGTTCAAATGATTTGCTGAAGAATGGGACTTTACTTTTGTCACAAGTAACCCAGGGTATCCGCAGTCAAATGGTTTGGCAGAATATGCAGTTCAAAGTACAAAACAGTTACTACAGAAGTCAAAATGAGATAAAAGTGATGTTTTTCTGAATCTCTTGAATCTCAGAAATGTTCTTCGTGATAAACATCTTGGTTCACCTGCTCAGAAACTTCTGTTGAGACAAACCAGAAGCACATTACTAATCAGTAGTCAATTGTTGGTTCCATGTGCCAAGAACAACAGGTTAGTGAAAGCCAATCTGTTGAAGAAGAGCTTAACCCAGTACTACTACTATGATAAACTCAGCAAACCACTCAACCAGTAAGGTTGAACAGTTTAATATTGATTGTTTGGATGTTAATGTTACCAAACAAATGGATGGAACAATGGTAACAGGCATGTTCAGAAAACCTTTTTCAAAAAATTTGATACTGGAAGCTAAAAGTTGCCATCCTGGATATATTGCTAAAAATATACCGAAAGCAGAATTTAACAGGTTAAAGTGCCTTTGTAGTAGATAGCAAGATTATGAAAAAGAGGCAGAAGATATGCAAAATAGATTTCTACATAGGAGATATGACAGTAAATCAGTATCTATTGCCCTGGAATATGGTAGAAAACAAGATAGAAGTAGGTTGTTAGGTATATACAGTGTGAAAGAAATGAAGACAACTGACAAACTGAGATTTATTACTACCTATGTTACTAATACATTCCGGATAAAACAGATTGTTGAAAAACACTGGTCTATTCTAAGAAATTACCCCTTCTTTGAGCAGATAGTAGATGACCACTGTAATTTTGGTTATCGTAGGGGGAAAAATCTGGGGAAATATTTCAATAAACATAAAAAAAGTTATTTTATGAGCAAGACAGTACAAACAGAACATATGAGAGGTAGTAGATTCTGTGGGAATTGTGTGTACTGTAAGTTAGTGTCTAAAACAAAGTCCTTTACTTCTATTAATACCACTAGGATATATGATATTAGGGCTTTGATCACTTGCAACAGTGATTGGATCATTTACATGGCTGTATGCAAATGCGGTGCTTTCTATATCGGACAGACTTCTAGTCCCTTTAAACACAGGATGGCTCTTTACATAAGCGACATAAATAGTAGGGGAACTCGTAGTGCTTTATATAAGCATTATTTAGATCATGTGGGAGCACATTTCATTTCTGTGGGGATAGATAAAGTGTTAGGTGATAATATCACCATAACAAAGAAACATAAAATATTAGATTCAAAAGAAAAAATGTGGATACTAAAACTGGGAGCTCTTTATAAACCAAGACTGAATGAAAATCTGTAATTGCTTAGAGAATGTATTCATTTTAGTTATATAATACATTTCTTGAATGTGGTTTTGTATGTAGAAATTATTATTAATAGAAATGAGATGTTGTGTTTGTTTTTTGCTATTCAACAGTATGTTCGTTTAACTTTCATTATAATGTGTTATATAAGGGTCTGTCACTTTCATACAGAGAGTGAAGAGGAGAAGATGTATATGTAGATGTTCTGCAACAGAAGCTGGGTAATTGAGCACTGATGACGCCTACTGGGTGAAACCGGTTTGCTGTCGTGTTGTGGCTGTCCGAAGCCATGGAAATATTGGATTAATAAATCTTTGAAGGAAAAAGAAAATGTGGTTGAACCTTTTTTGCTCAGTATAATGAAATTTTTCATATCACTGTGTACTAGTGCTGGGTATTGTTGATGGTTTTTATATTTATATATATATATATATATATATATATATATATATATATATATATATATATATATATATATATATACATACATACACACACACACATACATATATATACATATACATATATATATATATATTTTTGTGTATGTATATATGTGTATATATATATATATATATATATATATATATATAAATATACACTAATACATATATATTACAACATTGTACTCCTTTCAGTTTAAGATTTCTCTCTTTCAATAATGATTTCACTTAATCATTTATAATCCATACTATTTTCCTTCATAAACATCCATTTTTCAATAACGTACAGGATCAGGTTCCCCAGTCACAAGAATCCTCTCCTCCTTTTGCTTTCTGTTGCTGCAAGCTGCAGAATTAGTCATTTAATATTAGATTACAGACTGAATAAAATTTATTGTGTTCACATACGTGTTTAAGATCTTGTCATTGCTTCACTCTAAAAGAGCATGCAACACTTCTTTTTTGTAACTATAAACTATTACACCCAAAACACATTTTATTCTGTCACTCTCTCAAGCCTCATACCAAAACTTTGTCATTTCTTCCCCCTCCATCCAACATTCCCATTTTAGACTTTTTTCTCACCATTATCACTTCCACATATTTTTGTTAGAAAACAATAATTAACATTTGTTTTAAATTAATGTTTAATTATTTTATTAATTATACTTTCAATCCTCAATCATTGAACACTGATGGAAACATTCTCACCTCCCAGCAAGAGGTTCTCCCATTTGATTCTATTCCGAGATGACTTCTGTGCAGTGTCCTCCCTGTGTTTGCAAGGGTTTCCTCCTGGCCCTCCAGTGTCCTCCCACATTCCAAAGACATGCAGTAGGTGGACTGGACACTCTAAACTGGCAATAGGCATATGTATGAGTGTGTAGTATGGAACAACAGCCACAGCAGGGCTAGCCACCTGGTGGTGTGAACCTTGGCTCTAGATGATTGTCACTGTTGGAGGTGACACCCTGACCCCATGTGCAAAAATGAAGGATGGATGGATGTTTCTCCCAGCATTTCTTTCATCTTAGTTATACATTAACTTGATGTCACATTTACATATTCATTTTAACACTAAAGAACCTTTACTGTTCATTATGTTCTAAGTCAACATTTTATAAAGCTTTACTTCTGCCTCATGGTGCAGACAATGCCCTTTTCTGTTATAGCTATAAAATGTTACAAGAATCAAACACTGTTTCAATACTTACTACTGCTTAATAGTCTTTCTTAAGAACCTCATTCTTCAACCAACTTACGCGTCTTCTTTTTTAATTCTTTAGCAGTCTTGTGTGTGCCTGAGGGCTTGCTCCTGTAAACCCATTTTTACCAAGGGTCTGCATTATAAGTCCAGTTATGTTTATTTTTTTCTACTTGACTGTACCTATCTTTCTTTTTAATACACCAGTAAAAATATTCCAACCTTTGGGAACTTTTCAACAAATATGCTACTTTTCTGAACTTACCACCACAAATGCCAACCATCAAGTCCTCCACAAATGGACTAAACCAATTTGTTCCTCTGGAACAGGGACATACCCTGTACAGTACGGGAGGGGGGGATGAGAACACTCTAGAAAGGTGATCAAAATGGCAGTCATGAGGGCAGTTTGTGCCTTTGAAAGCATCCCAACTGAAAACCTTTCTATAGGACGTAATCCCACCTCTGGTGGTAACAAGAACACCTGCATCATCACACAGATTACCTACATTCCTCTATCAATGCATTTGCATTCCTTTGCACATGCTGACAAGATCTACTGTTACTAGCTTGGGTAGCTGTCAGCCATGTCCTTTTCAATTTCAGCTCCATTTCACTCAAACCTCTGCTTGCACTGTAGCAGCAAGACCAGCAATTAGGAAACCACCATGCCCTTCACACCCAAGATAGGCAAGCTATACACTGCACACAGACATCCCTTTTTGTGTGATTCCTCCAGATCAAGAGCTACTTATCATGAGTCATCTTCAGGGCTTGATCATTCTGCACAATGGAGCCAAGCTCTCCACTCCATATATATTTCATTGTATGCTTCTTCCTCACTCTGCAAATTCCTTTCTTTGGCTCATCAACTTTGTGAATGCAGATTTCTTCTTCTACTTTTCAAAAGCACCATTCTTTTTTTTCATAATTCATGCATTCATTATTCATTTTTGTCACTGCTAACTCTTCCTCTTTTTTTCCTCAGTTTCTTGGTTTTCACAAGGTAATAACTTCACTTTTTGGTAATTCAACACTTTTTGTTCCTGTATCTCACTGCCATTTAATTTCCTGGTTTACCGCTACCATTCTAACTTTCAGTTCTTGTTTTTTTTCCCTAATGAAGAAAGTAGCATGGGAATATAAGTGGTTAGTCCTGCCAGTACTGACAGACAGAGCCCACCCCTGCTTTGCTCCATACCTGCCAGTCTACACAGTTTTGTTTGCATGGTGCCCTTTCTTTAAGCTGTTCCATTTGCCTTCTGATCCATCTAGGTCTACCAAAAATGGAGTCACCTCCCGTGGATTAGGAATGAGAAGTGCTCTTGACTGAGTACCACACACATACTTGTAATTAACAGTATAAAAGACTGGGCCCTCAATTTTTTAGCTCATCTTGAACATCACTATATGCCATTTTACTTTGACAAATATCTGCAGAGAAGGAGGGTACATGTATTTGATAGTTTTCTCCTTGCACCCTTCTTCTAGTTTACAGAATTCACAGAACTTACTATGCATCTGCCTCAAGTTTGTACCTGCTCTCTCCCAGTTAAGCATATTCTATCCATTTACATATTTACTTCCTTTGGTACAACCAGTGCAGGTTCCAGCTTTTCTGTAATTCACTTCTGTAAATTTAACATAGCCACAGCCTCTAAGACTCCAACAAGGTGAACATTTCCCTTCTTAATCTATTTTTCATTCCATTTCCACCCCAATCTGTTTATTTCATCTTCCACTTGATATAGTCTATCTATGTACTCATCTATAACAGTTTGTTTCCAACCTCTGCCTATACTTTTTCCATCTTTTCACTTTCTTGAAGTTGGAAAGCCTGCTCTTCTATTCTTTTCCCTGTGCTCCTGGAATCTAGTCTCATTTCTTTATCACTGTTTGAGTGAAGTCCACCATTTCTTCATTACCAAGTCCTTGCAAATTTTCCCAAGTGCCTAGGGACCTTCAACATCACCTTTACCTACAACAATGATTTCTTCTTCACTTCTGCTTTCTCATTACTTTCCACTACAGAGGACAGCTCAGAGACTCAGTGACCTCCTTTCTCAGGGCCAAGCTGCACAAAGCATTTAGGAACCACTGGGATCTATGCAGTTGAAGGATACAAGCAATAAATAAGATACTATGAATATATATTCTTCTTGGCAATAAGAACGTCTTGAGTGATCTTCCTAACTACCTTAGAATAAAAAGACAAGAATACTGAAATCAATTCACTTTCTGTGACTGCCCGAGAAAAAAACTCAAAAACACATGCACCTTTAGGTCAGTTATAAAACAAGCAACAATTTGAAATATAGAGTCTTTTTCAAGCATTAATAAGTTCAGCTCTGGGAGACCTCAAATATGGAAGGTTTTCCATCCCACTTTATTCTGGAATACCAATCTACAGATTATGAGATTATAGCAATTTGTTGAGTGGCTAACATACTGTATAACCCTGTAATCTAGTGGGAGAAGACTGCTGGACAATCTCCAAACCCAAGTACTGACTATTTCTTTATTTTATTTATATTTGTTTACTGGGGTAGTGCACTGATTAATACTGACCAATTTCAAGCTCAACCAAGGACATACATCTTCCAAAGCACATAGAAGTGTGGTCCCCCTCTTTTTTTCATGCACATGCAGCAACTGAAAAAGTCACCTGTTACTTCCAGGATTTTGCCTAGTGATAAAAAAATGGAAATCCTTAAGTGTATACAAAGTAGCTCTGATATGTTTAAATCAAAACAACATTCCAAAGGTCAGCAAAGTGTTGTGGGGTGAAGGAAACACAGACGATAAGGCTCCAACCTATTAAAGGGCATCTCCAGTTGAGAAATGGACTGAAAAATCTGGTAAGAAAGGAATATTCTCCAAAGGTCATATGATATGCAGCCACCATATTAGAGGATCTGAGACCAGTACTAGACTGTTACTCTGAGTGTTTCAGCTGTTAAGATCGATAATTGTTACATGAAAGAAACATTTAGAAAACACCATGAGGATGTGACCAAAAATTGCAGGGGCACAGGGAAGCTTCATACTGTTCTAAAGTATGACAAATAACTCAAGTATCAATAAATGCACACAAGACCAAGACAAGAATTTATTTTATTTTACATTTGTTGACCGGGCTAGTCCAAATGGATATATGTCCATTTTCAGCAGAGGCCCGGGGAGAAAAGCTCCACATCAAAAAAAAACAGTAATTGCAGTGGTACAATTTAAAGAAACTAGTGAAAAAAAATTTAGTTACATTGTCTTCCGCGGTGGTACAGAGGTAGCATTGTTACCTCACAGCAAGAGGTTCTCCTGTTCGATTCTCAGCTGGGCTTGGGAGTGCCTTCTGTGTGGAGTCTGCATGTCCTCCCCGCGGTTAGGTAGCGTTTGAAAGACATATGTGCGTAAAATGGACGGGCCTTCATTGAAGGTTGGGCATCGAACTGGCACCTCTGCATTTCATAAAAATCTACTGCCAATCATTAGCGGACCGGACTTCCGCTGTGGCGACCCCTTGCCGGGAAAAAGCCGAAAGACAAACAACATGGTATCAGGAATTTACATACAATACCAAAGGAAAGCATATGTAGAAAGGTTATTTATAATAAGAGAAATTTTCCTCAAGGATAAAAGATCTTTAGATACTTATAAAAGTGTTAGGCTGTTAGGACAGAAGTGATAGTATGGGAACAAAAGTTAAGTTTGGAGGAAGCGAATAGTAAAGTAGGTAGACACACATACAATGTTAATCAGGGTTAATGCAGGGGCAGAGCCATTGAGTTTTGAGGTGAAGTTTGAGTTGAGATTTAAAATTTGGAAATGAGGAAACTGCAGTAAGATTTTCAGGAAGAGAGCTCCAGGTTTTTCCAACTGTGTTAAAGAACAAGGAATTATCTGCGATATTGTTGGATTTAGTGGATGACATGAGTAGTTTATTTGAAGAGCGTAAGCTTTTAGGATTATTGTAAGGGGTAATAAGGGTAGTGAGTATGGGAGTTTTAGAGGGTTTGTACAGGATTTTGTGAGCTATTGTAAGTTGATGAAAGAGAATCAAATTCTGCAGTTCAAGCCATCCTAAGTGTTTTAGGTTTAGGCAGTGGTGGGTTCTAAATGTAGAGCCAGAGGCAAATCTGGCAATATTATTGTATGCAACTGCAAGTTTGCCGTAGTTACTTTTGGACAGATTAGTGTAAATAGGGGAGGCATAGAGGAGAGTGCAGATAACATGGGTATGGGCAATGGTAGTTCTGGCAAGAGGAGTAAGGAAGGGTTTAATTCTGTAGAGGGAGCCCAGTTATTTATTGACTAGTTTTATAGTGTTGTTAATGTGAGTATCAAAGTTTAGGTTATTGTCTATCTCAGCTCCAAGGAGTCTGGTTGTTGGATCAGGTGATATAATTGTGCCGTTGTTTGATTTTACTGCGAAGTGTAGAGGAGTGGATTTTCAGGTGGGAGAGAACAGTAAGAGTTTTGTTTTTTGGGGTTCAGGATTAGGCATTGTTTTAAGAACCATGTCTCAACCGTCTGGAATACCTGCTGGGTGAGGGTGAACAGTTCAGAGGAAGATGAGGCTGAGCAAATTAAAGTAGAATCATCTGGATATTGTATGCAGGTGGCTTGGGGAATTTTAGTATGAAGGTCATTAATGAAGATAGAAAAAAGGAGAGAGAGCCCAGGATGGAGCCTTGAGGGACACCAAGGGTAATAGGCAGGTGGTTGGATAAGTTATTGTGCCAACGCACTGCCTGTTGCCTGTTGTGAAGACAGGATTGGAACCATTTTACTGAGCTTTTGTGTAGTGCAAGAGATTTTAGTAAATGTATTAATAGCTGGTGGTTACCATGTCGAAAGCTTTAGATAAGTCTAAAAAGAGGGCTGAGATAAGAATATTGTTATTACGATTTTTATTAATGCAGTCAGAGAAGGATGGGGGCAGAGGTGGTGCTGTGGAATGGTCTGAAACCATGTTGACAGTTAGCCAGTAGATTGTTATTTATTAAGTGATTGAGGAGTTGTTTGTGTGTGCATCTTTCCATGATTTTTGCCAGGGGGGAGAGTAAGGCTATGGGTCGATAATTTGAGAGTTCAGTAGAGTTTCCACCTTTGTGAAGGGGAATAATGTGGGATATTTTCCATAATGATGGGATCTAACCTTCGAGAATGGTTCTATTAATCAGGATGGAAATGGGATAGGCTATGGCTTTAGCTGCTATTTTTAGGTATTGAGCAGGCAGAAGGCCTGCTGAAGGAGAGGATGATTTAAGTTTCTGGAGAAGTGAGCAAATGAGAGATGTGGGAACTGGTTGTAGCTGGAGTGTTGGAACAGAGACATATGAGAAAGTGGTGAGATTGGAGATATCAGGAGACAGGTGGTTGGAAAGAGACTGGAAAGTTTCAGTAAAGAAGGTATTAAAGGCGTCTGCAGCCTGTTTTGTGTTATCTTGGGGGGTGCCTGAGGGGGAGGGTGTGGTCGGAGTGGCCAGGTTTTAGGAGACTATTTATACCTGCCCAGAACTTTTGTGGTTTATCTTGGTTAGTCTGTTGTAAATGGAAATATTATTTTTTTTTATCTAGAAGTATGGCTTTTTTTGTAATGTTTCTTAATTGTTTGAAGTTGAGTTGATCTATGGGGTCTCTAGTAGTCTGAAATTTGGCCCAGAGTTTTTTTTTAAGTATAATTTTTTTGCCTAGTATCTTTTGATAGCCAAGGGGCAGATTTAGAGCTTTTTCTGATAGATCGTGAAGGGGCATGTGAATCAAGAATGGATAAGAATTTTTCATTGAAGTATTTTACAGCATCATCTAGAGAAAGGTGTTTCAGGGGTGCCCAGTTGCAAGCTCTGAGTTCAGCTTGGAAAGAGTCAGGGTTAAAGTTTTTATTTGTTCTAACTACTCTGTAAGTTGTTAGGTTGGAGGTATCAGTTTTGTTTCCGATTAAGTAAGTTAGTGCATGATCGCTTTCATCGTCAGGAAGGGTTCCTACTTTATATGTTTGGTGGTGACTACTTACCAGAATCCAATCTAGTATGCTTTCTTTGTTGGAAGGTTTATTAGTTCTGGTGGGAGTGTGAATGGTTTGGGTAAAACCATGAAGGTTTTGGTGGGTGGAAGGGTGTTTTGAAGAACGTCTTCCAGTCAATATTCATGTTTCCAAGGACTATGGTTTCTTGAGGGAAATTAATGGTGAGCCAGCTAAGGATTTCCTCAAGGGTATTCACATTATTACCTGGGGGAAGGTAGGTACAAATGATGTAGATGGCTTTGTGGGTATTAAGCTGGAGTTTGGAGACTAATATTTCTGCATTGCTTACAATGGGAGAAGAAGTATCTGCTGTATGCTACAGACCAGTGCTGTTTTCATAAATGTCAGGTTTTAAGTACTCTGAAAATGTAATGAGTTATTACCTGCAGTCCCAAGCTAAAAAAAAGACAAGTAATGACCGCTCTCTTTCTAACACAGCCTGCTTGGGCAACATATTTAAAATCAGTCAGTAAGGAAGGAGAAACACACACATGTAGAGATATAAGGAACAGTTCAGCAAACTGCAGTAGAACTTGAGCTCGTCTGCTCTGTTCAAACTCGGCCCAAAACATGAGATGAAATAGGTCGATATGTTAATAACGAAATACTAGTAAAGCTACCCTTGTGGGCCATTTTATTCGATGATACTTCTCTTTTTCCTTGTAAGAAATATCTTTGCTTGAATAATAATTCCTTAACTTTCTCTTAATTTCTTCTGAGCCAATTTCCATCAAAGGTGAGGCAAACACCTTAACCATTACACCAGCCCCCAACCCCTAATGATATCAAAACCCTATACTCTTGTCATGGAAAGCAGCTTGTTAATAATCCAGAGCCCGAGCCCTCTATGCTAACTGAGAAAGACTCTGATAGTTTTGACAACAATGTAAGTTCACCACTGCTGAATTCAGAGCTGGAAGTGTTGTGTGTCCAGTAAAAAACAACCTTTTTCAAAGTTCAGTTATGGAGGATAAAACAAGAGCTGCAAGGAAAGCATGAATGAATTGGTCAGCTATTAGCTACTGTAGCTAGCGCAGATGGTGAGATGGATTAGAATATCACTAGTAAGCACCAAATCACCACTTAGCATCATGGTGCAGAAGTACATAAATAAAACTATGTGAATGTTTGTCATCTTATTATGGTGTAAGGCAGACTGCATATTGTGTGCTTCTGGAAAAGGCATATGATGAAGGCTGGGAATTATATCACTTAACACTTAGTTACCTAAATACCAGTATGATTTTACACTACAAGCAAAGTACTCCAATGTATATGCATTCAAAAAGAATGACTGCTTACTATCTTCCATATGTAATAGCTAACACGTATGTTTGACTTTCGAATCAGTTTAATAGTTGGCTGCCTGCCCTACCTGGCTGCATCAACTGCTGCAAAGCATACCTTTCAACCTGCAGAAAATATAAACAAAGGCCCTTGAAATGTAAGAACATGTAAACTCTGGGCATCTAATTAGCATAATATTTGAAAAGTAAATAGCTTCCACTAGGAATGTGGAATACTACTCAGAAAAACATTTAAAAATCTAAGAGTGACAAAAGTGATGGAAAAAATATAAAGTTGTTACCCTGTCAGTATAAAAACAAGACTTTAATGAAATGAATTGCACAGCTCTACCACACAAGGGAGGGTGGCCTAATGACTAAGGTGTTTGCCTTACAAACACAAGGTGCAGGGTTTGAGTCTCACAAGGAATACTTGGCTTGGCTTAAAATGGCTCACAAGGCAGTTAGCTTATTACTAACCTATGAACCTATGAACAAGTCAGTTGATGCTTGCTTCAGAAAAAGGGAGATGTAAGATGTGCTCTCGTTCTTTGAATTACTGTTGCCACTAGCACACTGATCATGTAGTGTGGTTTTCTGTGTAGTAGGCAGCTTCAAAAATCACATGTGATGAGGGAGATTCAGAAAATTGTCTAAAGGGATAAATCAAACTTTAAAATAGGGACATACCCTCCAAATAATGACATCCTGTACAGGGGTAAATAAGGCTTGAAAATAACGTTCCTCCAAAATAGCGACAGTTGAGAGGTCTGCTGCAAAGATATGTAATTTGCATTGTGTATGTTTATCCTGAACTTTCAGCCTTCAGATCTGCTGTTTACCTACTGTATATGACAACTGCTGCAAATGTTTACTTGATCTACCAGTCAAGTTGGACTGAAATACACTTGACAGTTTGATAGTACCACTATTCAGCATTTTGTACTAGCTTTTGCTTACACCAGTATAACTTGTCATGTTGTTAAGTTGTAATGTTGACTCATCAAAACTTGTTCATTTGCATGGCATTATCTTCAATTTGTGCTACATCTGGCCACAGCATGACCAAATGGAGGTCTCTGAACTAGTACTTTATCCATTTAACAGACAAATAAAAGCTGTGTGTGGGCAGGGGAGACAGGTACAACCCAATTCTCAAGATTTATGGTAGTAACAGCATACTAAATAATATCATATTTAAACTGGGTTTAAATGACAAGACCCAGTTAGGTGTCTGCTTTTCATTCTACTTTATCCACATGATGAGACAGAACTTAGCATTTACTAGAAAGTGGTCAAACCAGTATGACAAAACCAGATCCTCCACAATTTGACTGTGGGTTTAGAAAGGAGACTCCTGAAAAGTTTGCATGGCTCTGTACCCTCCTCCACTAAAAGACAGTATATGCCATAACTTACCATTCTATGAATGTGCAACACTTGGACAGTAATGTTATGTTTGGAGCAGGATCCAGAAAACATGCCTGCATACTGAATGCATCTAAAAATGGGACATAAAGACTGTTTCCATTTTCATATTAATGAAAGAAGAGTTTAGAATCTGGCAGGATCCTCACACATTGTGTTTCTGAATATCTTTTGATGACTCTGTTTTGAAGACTGATCTGCCCATCTAATCAAAAAGAATCTGTTATCCCTTGACATGGAAACCTGGTGTGAGGGACTGGCTGCAAAATCAGATTCCATCCAAACTTCAGAAACATTTCTATATGCAATATGATGATTCTCAAAAATGAATATAGAAGGTGAATCATGTCCTGACCATTTTCTGCAGAAAATACAGTTGTGTAACACTTATTATAACAGTAAGACCTAGGGAAATATCATTTTAACAATAATTACATTTGCTTTTATTAACCTGATTTCCATTGTTTCAGCTGGGATTCCAAATCTGATTATGTTCATTGTGAAGTTTAATGCTGGCTCTGTACATCCAAAGTTATTGAAATAAGTGACACAATACTCCAATACAAATCCACCACTGGTACACACTATCTTCTGTTCTTCTAGTTCAAAAGCCCCACATGGAAAGTGTACTTGTAACAGACTCATTTTCTATACTGTTCAGAGAACTAGGAAGAGCATACAAAACAGCTACAACATTAAAGCTGGAAACTTTTTTTTAATAAAATCATAAATACTAAATATACTGTATCTATGCTCAAAGACTGCACAGTCGAGGAAGGAAGGAAGAAACTGTGACACTGAGCCTTCCTCAAAGATCTATCGTTATGCTACGTATCTTACACAACTGTACAGCCGTCTCAGGGAGGGTCCTTTTAAACATCATTACATATGGGTTGAATCCCAAGCAGTACAGTATGAAACACCTCCCAGAAGGTAGACAATTGTATAATCCTCTTAACTCTTAACACTGCAAAACCCTGTCCTCCCTTTAGAATGGGCTTCTAACTAGTAGTGTTCAGAAAAGGCGTGAAACACTGCCCATGCTGCAGCTTTTAATGTATTTTGCCTACATCCATTTCTAAATTATGCTGCTGAAATGATTGCAACCTTACTGGAATATGCTCTAGTAATGTGTATAGAACTTTGTTGTACTTATCACAGGAAGAGGCTATAAATTGGACTGGAGAGTTGGACAAAGTTTACTGGGAAGCAGACAGGTTTCCCCTTTCTTTTTTCAGTAAGAGATATAAAGTTGATCTGTTTTCCTGAAAGAACACGTTTTCTTTCCTTTATAGTATCTTAGCTGCTTGTGAGCATCTTATGTGCACAGTAGAGGATTCCCTTAATTCTAATAGTTTGGATAGGAGACTACAAGCTGAAAAGACTCTATGAGACAGACATTAGGAGGAGGATTTGGGCATGCAGGTTGCGGGACATTCCCCTGCATGGATAGTTGTTTGGGGACATATGTGGGAGGGTGGGAAGATAGGAAAATGGTTAAGGTGTTTACCTTGGAGAGACAAGGTGCAAAGTTTGATTCTCACATGGGGCAATTGGCTAGCCTTAAAATGGCCAACAAATGCAATAAGCCTAGTACTAATCTATGAACCTATGTCTGATTTGCAATACAGCTACAGAGATACATAACTGCGAAAAATACACTGGAGATACACAGAAGCATGCAGATCCATATTCACAGATGGAATAACCAGGAGAGCGTGCGCACGCGTGTGTGTGGGAGGGGCACTGGAAATTTGTGTGCCTTGACCAGCCTGGATCTTCCATGGACAAAAAATCAGGAGGAACCTTGCACCAACATCTGAAGGTATTACTAGTACTCGCTCCCTGAATTTTTTCTCATGCAGCAGCAAGAATAAAGTCTGACAAATGCCCTTAGGCAATCCCTGCTCAGGGGAATGGGTATAAACATTTAGAAGAGATTCATGAAACAAATCTTTGTAATTTATGAACATAATATTTCCTGCAAGTACCTACGAATATTTAATACTTAATTGAAAAAGAAACCATTGAGTGGAATTCACATCTTACTCTCCTTCTGGTTAGAAGGTTGTTGAAGACTGAACTGTTTTCTGCAAAAAATTCTCTTACTACTGGAAAGTTTTCAGCAAAAACAGTAGTAGAGGCACAAAACATCTGTATTACAGAGGACTCTTATTTCAGCTTTTTTTCTTTAAAACTGCCATCAGCAGACTATCAAAACAGGAGGTCCTCTATAAAGAAAGCATCCAAAAGCTGTGCTTTTAACAACATTAGGACTATTTTCTGTAAAGAACTATGCATGTCTTGCTTAAATAACACCAGATGTGGCAGCCTTAGATGGTATATCAACCGTACCATGCATTTGCAAAGACTACCACCTTATCTGATGCAGTATTTAACTTGTTGTTTGCCTTTGGTATACACAATGGGATGACTCCGCATACTAATGCAAAGACTCCAATGTTACCTGCTGCAGTACTTAACTTCTATAGTTTGTTTTTAAAATTTATTTATACTGTATTTATTTGACATTTGTTTACTGGGAAAGTCCAACTGGGCCAGAAAGTGCCCACTTTCAGCAGAGGCCCAGGGAGAAAAGCACCACAATCACAATATATTAAAAATCAAGTACAGATATTTTAAATCACAAAGTATCATGCTACATTACAAAACATCAAGTACAAATATTTTAAATCAAAGTATTATACACTACAAAACATAAGAATGAAAAAAATGTAATGAAAAACAGAACATAAGTTTCATAGTAAAGTGCAATGAAAAAAATAACGTGAGTTGGAGAAAATACGTGAGGAAAACTCAACAGTCATATTATTTGTTATCTATGTGATAAATAAGACCTTAGATGGTTCTAATAAGATATTTAGAGATACTAGAAATTACATGATTAGAAACAGTGAGGTGAAACTGAATGATGTTTTAGTATGAGAGATGTGTTCATATTATGGTTATAGAAGGAAGAAAGGAAGGATGGAAAGGAGATTTTAAGATGAGTGCAGGGCAGGGTGCCTTCAGGTACCTTAGGTGAATAGGGAGGAAAGAGAAACAGGCAGAGGAAAGGTCTGCAAAGATGAAGTAAAGAAGGTAAGTTAGTGGCAAAACAAAAAGGAATGGGGTAGGAGGCTGAAGTGGGTTGTGAAGGTGATCTAAGTTGAAGGGGGTTAGTGAAGTATAGTGAGTAAGTTTAGTCAGGATTGCCATAGGAGCAGTTCCAAGATTTTGCAAGGTATTCTTTTAGGGAGCATTTAAAGGTGGATAGATTAGAAAAAGTTCTGCTGATTAGAGGTAAGGAGTTCCATTTTCTGCTACTGAGTATGGATATTGGCTTTGTTCAGGGGATTTATTTGGTTTACTTATGGTTAGAAATTATTTACCTTCTGATCTAAGAAAAGGAAGTATAACACACTGCTAACATCTTGACACATTACTGTACCCTTTTCAAAACAGAACTTTGGCATATAATGACATAAACAAAGTAATGAAGGGTCCTTACAGCTAAACTACTAAACAAATTGATATCTTCACCATATATGTCCAAGTAAAAAAGTGACTAATGGCAGTTTTCCTGTCTTTGTAGTGAGCAGGAGAAATGAAAATATGAAAATAATCTGTTTTGTGACTATTACATAAATCATCAGAGAAAAACCTGAGTTGACAGTGCAGTGGTGCAGCCGTTAGCATGGTCTCCTCACAGCAAGAGTTTCTCCGGTTCAATTCTCAGCTGGGGTGCCTTCTGTGAGGAGTCTGCATGTCCTCCCTGCATTTGTGTGGGCTTCCTCCAGGTGCTCCGGTTTCTCCAACATCACAAAGTCATGCGTCTGGAGCTTTTCTCCCAGGGCCTCAACTGAAAATTGGCCTGTTCCAAGTCAGACTTTCCTGGTAAAAAAAAATGTTAAATAAATAAATAAAATAAACCCATATTTGTACTTTTCAGGAAGACAGTCTTAGTGTCATGAAGTTCACTATTTATCCTCACTTCATCTTTAAAGGTCTGGAACAAAAGAGGTATACTGCACTTTAACTCAGGAAGCCCCATCATTTGCATGAACCTTTTCTTGAGAGAGAAGGGAATGCCAAGAAATGTTCCCATGTAGTTAAACTTACTCTAATAAAGTTATGCCTTCTAGAGGGAAAGCTGAGGACTAAAAGGATGAGTCCTCATAATCCAAGTCAGGAAAGTGGCAAATGTATATGACCACTTAGCCCACAGCAAGGTTCCACAGTATCTCATTTAATAAGCAGTTAAAATAAGCACTTCCCCCCTGTATTCATTCAGGACTTCTTCAGAATAAAAAACAATTTACAAAAAACATTTAAATACCCTTGCTTGATTAAAAGGCGCCAAAACAATTTAGAGAGGCAAACACTTTACTCAGTATCTTAGAGCAGGTCAAGGTTGATCTCAGAGGAGGTGACTGGGAGAACTGGCTTTGTTATACGGAGACGTGCTGACAATTCAAATTGAATGTCTTTAACAGTCCAAGATTACGTGATTTTATTTCTATTAAACTGATTTTGAAATATAGGGCTTCTAAGTTATAATATTTATTTATTTTCTGGGTCTCATCTGTTTTGAAATCTGCATAGCCTTATAATTAATATATTTATTTTACAACATTTTTAGTTTTCAATTTTAACTGTAGGCACCAGTCTTTCTAATTAAGGGACAGATTTAGTTTAAATAGTTATTCGAATATATTTAATATTTTTGGATGTATTTCCTGGTTAGTAAAAGTAGTGATATATATGGAAGGATTTTTTAACTCCTGAACTTTGTTATTTTCTTTTCTTCACTCCCCTGTGTTCATTTATTTAGCATTTTTCACTGTGTTGCTCTTGATTAAGTTCATAACCCACTTATTAGATATAGTGAAACACACTTTGAATATTATATTTATATATTGTACAGTATCTATCTCTTTAAAAAGTTTTGTCGCCTTTTAATCAAGGGAGGATATTTAAATGCTTTGTGTAAATTATTTATTATTTTTTATTCTGAAGAAGCCCTGAATGAATACAGGACGAAAGTGCTTATTTTAACTGCTTATTAAACAAAATACTGTGGAACCTTGCTGTGGTCAAAGTGGTCATGTGCTTTTGCCACTTTAATTTGGTTATTAGTTTTTTATTAGTGGTCCAGGGTGCCTAAGAAGTGGAGAAAAAGTGTTCTGGTACCAATTTTTAAGAATAAGGGTGATTTGCAGAGCTGTAGTAACTACAGAGGGATAAAACTGATCAGCCACAGCATGAAATTATGGGAAAGAGTAGTAGAAGCTAGGTTAAGAAGGGAGGTGATGATTAGTGATTAGCAGTATGGTTTCATTCCAGGAAAGAGCACTACAGATGTGATGCTTGCTCTGAGAGTGTCGGTGGAGAAGTACAGAGAAGGTCAGAAGGAGTTGCATTGTGTCTTTGTGGACTTAGAGAAAGCATATGACAGGGTGCCTAGAGAGGAGTTGTGGTACTGTATAAGGAAGTCGGGAGTGGCAGAGAAGTATGTAAGAGTGGTACAGGATATGTACAAGAGTAGTGTGACAGCAGTGAGATCTGTAGTGGGAGTGACAGATGTGTTTAAGGTGGAGGTGGGATTACATCAAGGATCAGTTCTGAGCCCTTTGTTATTTGCAGTGGTAATGGACAGGTTGACAGACGAGATCAGACAGGAGTCCCCGTGGACTATGATGTTTGCAGATGACATTGTGATATGCAGTGAGAGTAGGGAACGGGTTGAGGAGAGGTGGAGATATGCTCTAGACAGGATAAGAATGAATGTCAGCAGGACTAAGACAGAATATATGTGTGTGAATGAGAGGGAAGATACAGGAATGGTGAGGATGCAGGGAGTAGAGTTGGTGAAGGTGGATGAGTTTAAATACTTGGGATCAACAGTTCAGAATAATGGCGAGTGTGTAAGAGAAGTGAAGAAGAGAGTACAGGCAGGGTGGAGTGGGTGGAGAAGAGTGTCATGAGTGATTTGTGACAGACGAGTACCAGTAAGAGTGAAAGAGAAGGTCTACAAGAGGGTTGTGAGACCAGCTATGTTATATGGGTTGGAGACAGTGGCATTGACAAAAAGGCAGGAGTCAGAGCTGGATGTTTCAGCGATAAAGACGTTAAGATTTCCACTGGGTGTGATGGGGGTAGACAGGATTAGGAATAAGTATATTAGAGGGTCAAGTCTAGGTTGGACGGTTTGGAGACAGGGCCAGAGAGGCAAGATTGTGTTGGTTTGGACATGTGCTGAGGAGGGATGCTGGGTATATTGGGAAAAGGATGCTAAGGATGAAGCTGCCAAGTAAGAGGAAAAGAGGAAGGCCTAAGATAAAGTTTATGGATGTGGTGAGAGAGGACATGCAGGTGGTGTATAACACAGCAAGATGCAGAGGACAGGAAGGAATGGAAACAGATGATCCACTGTGGTGACCCCTAATGGGAACAGCCAAAAGAAAAAGAAGAAGATTAACGGTCTATTCCTTTTGATTTTAAAATCAGGAGAGTAATGGGACTCAGTTTGCACCAGAAGAAAATAATCCTCTTCATCAAAGAACATGGGGAAAGGGCTGTCATTTTTTTTTCTTTTTTCTTGTCTCTTCTATAACCTTCAAATGTACTTGCAAAGATTTACTTGCTTCTGTAAGAAAAGTAGACCAGCTATTATCTCTGCTAGGGAATGACACCAGTTAGACTACAGCCAATGTGTCTTTTTGAGCAATTTTAAAACTTTGGAATCAAAAACAAAATGGATATTATCAAACAAGAATGCAGTAAACAACTGGAACTTCTAAATGGAATAGTAAAAAAACAATCTGAACAGATTCTTGCCTTAGAGGAAACAGTAACTGGCGTGGATACTAGAGTGACAGAAAATGAACATCACAATGAATTTCTTCTGAAACAAAACACTAGGCTGACTGAGAAACTGGAAGACCTTGAAAGTAGATCAAGGAAGAATAACATAAGAATATATGGAATTTCTGAGGAAGAGAAGGGTGCTAACATGACTCAATTCCTTATTAAGTGGTTTTCATCAGCACTAAACATGCCTGAATCCCTCTCTTTTGGAATTGAGAGGGCTCATTGGTCCCTGACAAATCCAGCTTCGTCTCTGAGTTCATCTAACCCCAGGTCTATAATAGATAGATTTCTTTCCTCACAAGACATGGACTTAGTGCAGAAATCAGTTTGGACTAATTTCCCCTATCAAGATGGGTAAAAAAGTTATTCGTTTTGACAATGACTACACCTCTACCATCATATCCAGAAGAAAGGAGTGTGTTCCTCTGATTAAGTCCTTGAAAAAAGCCAATATTAAAGCTCAAATTCATTTTCCTGCAAAAAATAAAAATCACCTTGCCAGAAGGAGTGAAGATCTTTGATTTACTACAAGAAGCAGTAGATTTTATCCAAAAGAAGAAAATACTGTTGGATATAGAAGAAATGGAATGGTCATCACAGAGTTTGAAGAGACAGGCAACAAAAAATGGATGGTCTGTGAAGGAAGGAGCAAACAAAACTAAGAAACTAAAGGACAAATGAATAAATTCCGTTTAATTTTAATGCTTTGTTTTATGAATCGTAATATATTTGATTCTGGAAAGTCTCTATACTGTAAGGTAATGTGAATCATCTTTATTATTAACTTCCTATTTTGCTTTCTATATCTACTACTTCTACTTACGGTTCCACTTGAAATCATCGAATTACCATTTCATTGAATTGCAAATCATCGAGACCAAATCGTCGAAAACTCATTTCATCGAAAACTCATATCATTGAATCTAAAATCATCGAAAACTATACAGCAACTACAAATAACATTCCACAAAGTTTTTACTATGTTTATGCAGGGGGGCAATCCGCCCCCCACACCCCCCATAAATAAATATACCAACTCCAAGGTTGCACTACAGTGGGGGAAAGAGGTTATTTCCTAAATAAACATAGTAAACAGTATCTGGGATTTTATTTGCAGTTCCTTTATAGTTTTCGATGATTTGGGATTCGATTATATGAGTTTTCGATGAAATGAGTTTTCGACGATTTGGTCTCGATGATTTGCAATTCGATGAAACGGCAATTCGATGATTTCAAGTGAAACCCTACTTACATATAGTACTAAGTATTTAAATAACATTCTCTCTCTTTCTCTCTTCCTATTCCTTTTTGTTACTAATGATCCTTTTCTCTCTTTTCCCCACTATAAGTACTTTACATACTTTTGCCTTTTAAATAACTACAAATGATATATGTCTTCTAATTCTTCAGTAATAGTATAATTTGACTTAATACCAAAGTGCATTTTTTCTAGTGGGTCAGTGGTGGGGTAACAATATGTTTCTAACTACATGTTTTAGACTAATTGTTTAGACACATATAAACATTAATACAGTACATTAATGGTGTTTTATAGATGGCTAAATATAAGTTTTATATATATATATATATATATATATATATATATATACACACATACATACTAGGTTATTTTTTTTCCTCTGGTCTGGTTAATTGGTGGGTAAATGATTGAAATGTTATAAAATGATTTCTGATTTGAGGCAGCTGCTGTTACTTCTAAATATCTGTTTATATATGAAAGGGTTAGTGTTTTCATAATGTTGATGCTTTGTGATGAAACTGGTGGTCTGTGTGACTGCTAACATTGTGGAGATTCATGACATGCACTGACAAGGGAGCCTGAGTATTTTTTTTTTTTTTTGCTTTCTGTAAACACTAAAAGGTTCAAGATTTGATTTCCCGCCAAACATGCCTTTTTCCTCACTAGAGACATCACATCACTTGACCTTTTGAACTTGTTAAATAGCTGTATTTAGAATTCATTTCTCTTGAAATTATCCTTCACTTAGATACTTTAAATGGCAAATAATTAGTTCTGTTAAAAGTGTTTAACTCCTTTGAAAATACCTATGTTCTTTTATAGATGCATACAACATGGGTTAGAAGGGTGGCCTAACTGTTAAGGTGTTTAACTTACAGACAGAAGGTGTAGGGTTTGAGTCTCACAAGGGATAATTGGCCAGGCTTAAAATTGCTTGCAAGGGCAGTTAGCCTAGTACTAACCTATGAACCTATGAACATTCTGCAGATTCAATGACACTTTTAGTAACTAAATGACATCAAATGAACTAGGAGCTGCATAGAAAACTCATTATGCATATTAATGTCGGACTTATGTTACATAACTAAACCTTTAGTAACTAAACATAGGGTTGCGAGGCTTTTTTTTGTAATATGTATTTTATATATATATATATATATATATATATATATATATATATATATATATATATTCAACAGATCCTTACATGAAAAATGTTAGATAGATGAATGACAAAAATGATTAAAACATCTGATGTTTCTTGAAAAGTCTTGGAAATATTGACAATTTTCTTAACCTTCAACTTCTAATGTTTATACATACTTTGATCTGATGTGTATTTCTGACATATCTACTTATCAGAGGTGATATTATTATATGTGACATATTCATATAGCTTCAGTTATATTGGACATTCTCTATTCATATAGCTTCAGTTATATTGGACACTCTCATTTTAATGTATATTTCACAGACTCTGATTTCTTTAGTTGCTTTCATAATACCTTTTGTCTTTTTATACTGTATTCTAAGCAGAGATGGATAATTTGTGTCTTTTGGTGTTGGAGAGGTGGTGGAGGGATGGTTTAGTTACGTTTTTAACTAAACCAGAAACTTTATGTTTCATGCATGTGTTTGTAAATAGTTATGGGATTTTGAAAGTAGTGCTTAATATACTTTATACATCCATGATAAGTAAGTTTTCAGTAGATTTCAAGTCAACATGGAAGAAAGGTCTTTCAGTAAGTAACAACATACACATTATACTCAATGGCTTATAAATGTTTATCATTAAATATTAATGGTTTGAACAATAATGTCAAAAGAGCTGATTTTCTTAAATATATCAAAATGCATAAAACCCAGATCATCTTTTTACAAGAAACCCATCTATTAAAACAAGACCTACAAAAATACTCAATTTAAAGATCTACATGGTCTAAGAGAACATTATTCCTTATTCTATACTCACTATTCATATCGGTTTGGTACACAAACATTGATAAGGTCTTTGTATCAAATAATATATACTCAAAAATAAGTGATGTATCTATAATGACGTATCTAATTTCAGACCATAATGCTATAAACTTTACGTTAACTACACATACAGATGATTTAAGATTTCTACAGAGAATTTCTGCTTACATAACTAAGTTAAAAGACTTTAGGGAATGGATAATGAAAGAAATAGACATATTTATGGAAACAAATGATAATGGTGAAGCGACTGATACTATACTATGGGAGACCTTTAACGTTTATATATATATATATATATATATATATATATATATATATATATATATATATATATTAGAATAAAATCTTGGTACCTTAAAAAAAAGGTGAGAGTGGGACAAAGAACTTTTAGACTTACAAAAAAACATAGACAAGATAAAAATGGATTCAAAACCAAATAAAGTAGAACATAATGAAATTACTAAGTTAAATCAAAAATACTTAGAAGTTCTGAATCATAAGGTAGCCATAAACCTGGAAAATTTGAAATTACAATTGTATGCTGTAAATCCTAAATATCTACATAAAATAGCGGTAAGATCCAAAAAAATAAACAATCAAAATCTTATTAATGAGATTATATATAAAAATGATGGTTCAGTTAAGAGTACTTCTAACTTAATGGGCATATTAGAAGTGTTCAAAAACTACTATAAAGATATAAATAATAACAGATGACTTTTAGAGGTGATAATGTAATAAATACTTTTATTCAAGAAAATATAACTACTACAATTCTCTAAATCTCAGTGTTGTACAATGACCATGATTAAAATGATAAGACATACCCTTTCTTCAGCAGAAAGTTGAGAGTGTGATGTTCTTCACATTTTCACTGAAAAATAAACAGAAACAGGTGTAGCAGCACTAAGGATCAAGAAATGATGGCACTAGATTGAGTAACCATCAATTCCCAGGCAGTGAGAAGAACTGGGAAACTGCATGCCAACAGCAGATTTATATGGAACTCTCATGTCAACTACCTCAGTGCCTTAGCATGTGACATCACAAGTAGTCTTCACAGGGAAACAAGTAGAAGTCAGAAGGTGGGTAAACCCAGATGTAACGGTTTGTTGTTACAGTGAGTCTCCCTGAAAATTATAGCATACCACAAGCTAATCTGACAAGCAAAAGAAAATGTAAATAGTAAATGAGAATGAAGGCTTGGAAAGGTGCTCCATAACATGTGGCCCTAGGCAGGTTTGGCTACTTTTTTCTGAATGCTCTGTTCCAGTGTTTGCTAGCCCTGGCATTAATAGAAGGCTCAATGGGATCTCAAACTGTTACATGTCATGGACAGCTCCATCATACTGACTTAAATCTTCAAGGCAGCGTGACAGTTTTGATTACTAGCCAAGCAACTAAAGGCAATGAAAAATGGAGTTCAAAGAATTATGATGAATCTGATGAATATACACAAAGAAACTCAAAAGGAAGACTAATTTAATACAATTGTACCGACATTAAAAAAATAAAGTTCCTTGCCTGTGCACATACCACATAACTAAGGGCACAAAGCACATGAAAATAAATGCTCAAAGATGTTAAGCAACATCTACAGAAACTTCTTTAGAAGTGTTTTCTGGAAGGTTTTCGGTAATATTCCTGGCGCCTTTCTTCACACTCTGCAGTTCTGGAAATTATCCCTAATCCAAAAACAAAGCTACAACTGTAGCTTTAGGCAATAATTTATTATATGCAGGCAAATATAGGTTTCAGACACTGGTGATTTTTTTTCATATCTTTCCGTAATATCCTATTTTGAAATGTCCTTTCCACTGGATAGAACACTTGGGCAGAATCCCAAAAAATGTTTCGCCAAAATGAACAGAAAGAGTATGAAGCACAGGAGGCTGTATTTAGGACAAGATGCACTGAAACACTGCTACTCTAAAGTATGCTGATTTCTGGAGTGGAGATCCAAACTACAGTACTTGATGAAGGGTTACACTGAAAATCAGGTAGTTGCAGCAATGCTGTGCACACTGAGAACACATAGACTCAGTTACCTACCTAGTCAAATACTTAACTCTCTTAGTATAGTCAGTCTGATGGTTCTCTGGCTGGCTTAGTCTTCAAACTCAGTCAGTCAGGACTTCACTACCTTGAAGCTCACTTCATAACAAGTCTGTCACTCTGCTAGGCTTCTTGAAGCTCCCCACTCATTTCCAGCAAGAGATTACAATGCACCGTTAGTGCATATTCCATTTACAGGTTCAAGTAGCTAAACAGTCCGTGCATTTTGTGAGTTTTTAATTCATTTTCACCAACTGTGACACTATGTTGGCCAAGGAAATGTTCTTTTGCACTCTGCTACAAGCCAGGCCGTCTTCCAGAAGCCATTTTCAAAACTCTGCTGATATCTTGCCATTATTATATGGTGAAAAGTAAACCTCTTGATGAATGCTTAAATTTTTCAAAATTGTATTTTTGGGCATCCAGCACTAGTAAAGTCACATTAAAGGTCATTGTTACTTTAGAATTTCAGAACAAAATAGGTACTGTTTTAATAATTACATTCTTATCAGTGTTTAACCAGGAATAGGAAGGAACTTTAGAAAAAGTTCATCTACCTCCAAGCATCCTGATCAGAATTCCCACCACAACTTATGTATTATACAGTACTTCCAGCAGAGACATAAACTTTTAGAACACACTAATTATGGCACTAACACAAATGTGATAACACTTCTTTATATACTGGCAAGATACTTAAAGTAACATTTTTACTGGTACAGCAATAAAAAATAGTTTAAGATACTACATAAGCACATCTATACAAATTGTCATATAAAATATTTCCATAGCAAATGTTCATTATTTGTCATAGCTACAAAGAAAACAGTTACATTAAATTAAGGCAATTTTTTTCAGTAACAAATTAATTCCTATATATTAAATCTTGGATGACCTGTAGGATTAACATTATTGTTTTCTTTTCCCTAAAATTCTTAATGACTACTACTGAAGGCATCCAAAACCAAATGTATGATCTCTGGAACCAAATCAAAGCTATCAAAACTCACCAGCACATTGTATATCCAAACCAAGAAAAATAATTACATTGAAAATATTACTTTGTTTTGATAACTTGCCTTATGGCGAGATTTCTCCCTCACATTCAATACAATACAAGTTTCCAAAACAGACTGAAAATAAACTACTTCCTTTTCTAGGCCAAGACAATACCCGCCTTCATGTCATACTCTGCCAGGGCAGCCATAGGTAAAGGGTGCAACTATCACAATTAGAAGATGGCCTTCAATTCAACAGAAGTCAGACCTATTACATGCCTCCCAAATATTTAAACTCCTATACTCTGACTCTTTTTCTTAATTAACCACTAAGCTTTCATCAAATGTACCATCCTATCTGCTTGAAACCTCTTCTACCAAAATTAAAAGTATCAAGCACTGCTCCTCTTAGCATTGGGCCAAACATTTTGGAAATTCTTTCTATTTCACTTTAAAGAAATAACTCTTTTCCATTGTTTTGTTCCAAGTAAAAATCATTGCTATGTAATCAATACAAACGTAAATGCCTTCCTACATAAGGTAGCACCATCTTTCACTGGTACATAACAATTAATGTTCCCCTTAAAATTCACATGTACTTAAACCCTTTTTCTCCTCTTTAATATTGTTCTCTTATTGTACAGAGTGTACATATGTAAATATAATGCAATGGGTGCATGTTAAATTGCTGAAAAGGCAAATTATCAACCACAAACTGACTGAGCACAAATGCTCAATGAACAACTTAGTGAACCTAAAAACAAGAGAAGATAAACATCTTTGTTTTTGCAGGAGGCAATTTCTCCTGCAACTTTCGCACCCCCTGCTATTTGAATATAGCAACTCAGAGACTGCACTACAGAGGAGAAAGGGTAAATTCCCCAATCCACACTGTAGAGTGATCCTGTGAAGAAAACATAATCGGCTTATGCGATCAGCTGATTTTTGATGATACAAGCCATCTGCTTTTCCTTTCAATAACTAGAGCATTCAACCAAACTAATTCTATCCAATGGAATAGGTAGTCGTGCTGTGTACTCAACTACTTCTGCATATATATATATATATATATATATATATATATATATATATATATATATATATATATATATATATATATATATATATATATGTATTCACTTCATAATCTCAAAATACTGAAACATTGAATTTCAGTATTTCTAAACTATGAAACCGAATACACAAAACACAGAAACTACAAAACCCAGAGCTCAAAACCGCGAAATTCAAAACACCGAACAAACCGCATACACTACACCATACATACACCACAACACCCACATCACAACATAAACAAACACAAACTACACAACATAAGCTGGGGGGCAAGCCCCCCTCCACCTATATATACTAACTCTGAGATTGCACAAACAGGAAACAAAAGCAAACACACACGCACATTCTCCAGTCCCTCACACACACATCAAACATATCAGCACACTCTAACCCCCAATCAAATCCCTTACAAAACACTCACTTACCTGACAAAACACCTAGATCCACACACAGCACCGCGCACCATAAACACACAATCCCAGAAGTCACGTAGTGTAAGGCCATAACTGCAAATTCGAGATATTCAAATTCGCGATTATGAACTTTTGTTATTTTAAACATTCGGGTTTATAGTCTCGAGATACTGAAATTCGACATTTCAGTATTTCGAGATTATACACGGCTCTTATATATATATATATATATATATACACACACACACACACACACACATATATATATATATATATATATATATATATATATGTGTGTGTGTGTGTGTGTACACAGCAGAATATGTTTTATTCTTGTGTCCTTAACTGTTTTTACTCATATTTACAACTATTCATAACTGTATTACAATTTCCTTCTCAAATTTATTCAGTTGATCTATATTGCATTCAGTGCATTGTATTGTATCTTTGATTTTGTTAACTCTGTACTTTTGGACTGACACTGAAACTGGTCCACTTAGAATAGTGTTCTGTCCTGAAAAACAAATTCAGATAGATAAATAAATAATCTGCTTATGGAAAAAAATGCAGGAGAGTATCTGCTTGATAACGTAAGTATTTGTATTCCACTTTTTGCTGACGGTCAGTTACCCTTCACCACTATGCCAGACATACGTATATACTAATTCCACAACGATACTAAAAGAAAGAGCAAAGCACACTTTAAATTGTATTTTCCATTCTGCTCTTTCCTCAATCAGTGCCATCTCATGTCCAAGTACAGGCAATTCAGTGAAACAATCACGAAGTATAAGACACCTGAACAAATACAAGCCAAGAAAAAGTTGCATGAGCAACAGCTGCTAAGACATTGTCCTACAACAGTTTAAGGGGAAGATCATTTCATGTGACAGACATGCAGACACAGTCATTCAGTTATGAATTATGATTTTTCAGCCCGCTGGAACTTTCTGGGCTTAGGTACTTGACCATCAGGCAATCTGTCAATGTGTAACTCTCATACGGTGACAAAATTTTAAACCTTTAGTCACAGTTATAATCACGTTATTCACTACCACCATTACACCACAGTATTTAAAATGAACACATTTTAGTAAGAATATGCTTCCTACTATTTATACTAATTACTGGACTTTAATGTGGGATGCCCTGGGCTAAATAATGTAATGCTCGTCTTGCACCAAATTCTTCACTTATACAGTCTATCCTATTGTAAAATAATGTTCCATGGCTCCTCTACCAGCATCAGCATTTTAACCTTATCACACTCCCTCTGGTATCGTGTTCTATTTTCATCTAATATTGTCCTCCAAGACTGATCACAAAAGATATCTTGCCAAGATGATGTTTTTCAGCAGCAGGTTGGCCACTGTCACTCCAACAGTAGGATGCACAGAACTTCTGTAGGCTTTCAGCATAATACTCAGTTGTTATTTCTACTTTGCTGACATATGCTCCACTAGTCCAATTGCTTATGGTCAAACAGGACTCAATATTTTATGTCTAATATCTTGTTTTTTTTACTGATGATTGTTAAAAGATGGACTATTACCAGTCCTTAATTTCTCTGATGTACCAAATCTAGTAAATAATTTAGTCAAGAGCTGGCATTACTTGTTAACATGTAGAAAATATTGCGACAGGGAATCTTCAGTAATAATCAGTAATAACCGCTGTTTTTTTTTTTTATAAAAGATACATTATGCTATAAAACTCAGTGCTCAGATTAGTCTATTTTTCTTTCTGGAGTTCAGCTGTAGGAGAATTACTTTGCTATGTTGCATATTTGCCTTATACAGCAAACAGTTTTTCAGTATTTTCTCCATTATGTCATCTATACCAGGAAAACATATTCTCTCCCTCACTAATTAATTTGTTTCTACTATTCTTAAATGGAAGCTGTGCTATTCCAATACACTTTTTTCAAGCATTTCCTTGGCTTTGCTGGCCTCAAAACTTTACTTCCCACTTTCCAAAACTGTTGCTTCTCCTTTGTTTTCCCTAGACCTCTCTAATGTTTCCACACTGATCCTCACTCTTTATTTTAGGCTAAGTGCCAATGATACAACATTCCTTCACTTTCCACATAGCAGTGCCTTTTTCTGTTGCAGTTTCAATGTCTCTCTGTCAAGGTTCCAGAGACAGCATATTGAGCAATGATGTTTGGATTTCACTGGTTTCACTGCCTATCAAATGGCTGATGGCAAAGATGGAAACTGTAACTAGTCATAAACAATATGACAAAGCTGCAAACAGCACTGCATAAATGAAGAAACATGATGAAAAGTGGTGGTGCCTATGGCATGCTGGCACCAACAGATTGTGAAGCAGTCATGGCCAATACAGTATCCTGCAAGTTCCTTCTGGCTACACTATGTACAAACATTAGTAGAAAATATGTCTGCATATTAAACTGTACCTTTACAAGGGTATTCATAGGTCTGCTTTCCTTCTATCCATCCATGGAATTGAGGTCAATGGAACATGTGCCTCCAGTATTAGTCCCACACAAACTAAACAAACTGTCATGACTGTGACAATTCAACATAGGTTAATACTGAACCACGAGGCATTGTTACCTGGGATCTGGGACTACCAATGCCATACACTTTTCTGTGTCCTTACTATCTTGGAGCGTGATGGGGTATAATGTATGCTGACATAATTATTAACATAACATGTTGCTCACCTTATGTCAAAACTATAAGATAACTTAATAAGTAATTAGGGATATTTTCTTTTTATCTTCTATATGTACTGTGAAATGGTAATACTGAAGACCAAAGAACTGTTCCTCTGCACAGAGAAAGCTCCGATTATGGTTACTGAATATGGTTCCTAATGGGGATTGATTTGTGACTAATAGGTTCACAGGATGATACTAGGTTATTGGCTCACAGACCCTTATAAGTCTAGCCAAGAATTTCGTCCATGTTCTCTCAAAGTCAGCACCTGTTTCCCCTGTCCAGCAGGGACACAGGTGGGATCCCAGGGTTGTATTTTCTGTTTTCCATCCAGTCGTCCAGGTTCCTCTTAAATAGGGCCAGAGAGGTACTCTGCTTGACATGGAGAGAAGTCTATTCCACAGATGGAGGAGTCTTTGGGACACAAATCTAACCCACCAACAAGTTCTATTAATGCTACAGACCAGGCTAAGGCCTTGCATGTGGGTTGTGCTAGTGGAGTTTGACTTACAGATATGCAGCAAATCCATAAAGGTTGGGTCTGAGATGGCCTTGTATGCCAGACACAGGTCACCTCCGAGCAGTTTGTAAAAGACTGAGTAGAGGGACAAGGCTTTTTGGCTATCTGTATAGGATAGGTGTTTGAGACCATGGATTTTTCTACTTAGCAACCTCTGTGGTCACTCCAGCTGCTGCACGTGCTTGCCAAGGTAAATGCCGAAGGGGGCATTGTACTCGATAATGGTCTGATAAGGGAGGAGTACAGGGACGTTATGACCTCCTTGTTTCCCGATGAAATACCCATATTTATGACAGTAATGTTAAGTCTTTTCCAGAAATGCAAATGTGAAAGTGCTGACACGGTCAGATAATGACTAGAGCTTCTTTCTGATTCTGGCAGTATCTCCATTTCATATCAAGCAGTATTCTATCGGCATACGTAGTAACATCCTAGTGCTCATCTTGCATGAATCCATAGCAAGAAATTCAAAACTGAACACTTGTGCTCTGAAGAGACAGGATACAGGGTCCACTTTCCTCCTCCTTTTTCAATAATGGTCAATTCATGTGACTTAAGGTCACTATGTTTACAGATGATTCCATCTTATAATGTTAAGTTACAGCTCTATGAGACATCAAAACTCTGTTTGGTCTGACTTTTGGAAAATCTGATGAAGGTGTGAATGCAAGACTAAGTAGCTGCATCTAGAATAGTTCTAGAATTCACCCATTTCCAAAACGCCTTAGAATTAGCCAAAGCTCTGGTACAGTGAGTTTTAGCCTTCTGAGGGAGGGATTTAGTGGCTCTTTCAGTGTCAGTTGTCTTTGGTGCAGAAAGCTGTGGGTTCTCTTCCCACACCAGGTAAATCAGCTGCTAACACTGCAGGGCAGCATAAGGGGGGGGGTGCTGTATTCCTGAGTATGCTACCCTTCGGTTGAGAAGTTTAAATCAGGCCCCAACTGCCTGACTTGGTGTTGCTCAGGTGGATGTAAAAGATCCCAAAGCACCTATCAAAAAAGAGTAGGGGTTCTTTATTTAAACAACTATTTACAATTTACATATTTATAAAACTTACATTAAAGCACTATATTCCTTCATTATTAACATCTCTTTACATACACACACATACAAATTAAAAAAAATAATATATATATATATATATATATATATATATATATATATATATATATATATAGATACACACACACATATACAGAGAGAGAGAGAGAGAACAGGCCACGGTGGTGCAGAGGTTAGCATTGTCGTCTCACAGCAAGAGGTTCTCCCATTTGATTCTCAGCTGGAGTGCTTTCTGTGTGGGGTCTGCATGTCCTCCCCACTGTCGAGTGACGTTAAAGACCTGCAGGTAGGTGCATGCATGAATGGGTGTGCCTTCTTTGAAGGCTGGGCGTTGGGCTGGCAACTCAGCACCATAAAAATCCACTGCCAATCATTAGCGGACCGGAGTTCCGCTGTGGCAACCCCTAACCGGGAAAAGCCGAAAGACAAACAACAACACAGCCAGAGAGAGAGAGAAAGACCCCCACTCTTTTTTTTCCACAACCACCACTTAATTCTCCTTATTATATTTGGTAACATCCACTTTCCATTAAACACAATCTCATTCAATCTCTTGTTCCAAATTGTCCATATAATACAATTTTTTTATCCAAATTATCGACATATTCTTTACTATATTTCACACAGAAACCATATTCAGTCATATCAATATTTATTTGATTATTGTCTTGTAATTCTTTAACTATTTTATTTTCTATTAGTTTTCCCATCATTTTTTTATTCTTTTGCATGCTCTGTTGTTCTAACTCTCCACAGAAAAGACAATTTTTTTCATTAATTCTTTATAAGGCATACTTCTCTTTAAAAATCTTATTTTTTCTTCACATGGACTCACACAATCATTTTGTAAGATTATATTTTTTGCCATATTTTCCTATTTTCTTTTATTCTAGCTTTAATTTCCACAATTTTCTTTTCTTGATACATTCTTGCATCTTCATTTATCCATGTTCTCTCCCTTTTATTATATCCATTCTTTTTTACATTTCTCCTTAAATCTGCTTATTACTAGCTTATTTTCTTTTCCATTTATCCATTCCAAGACACTGTATAAATTGAATGAAGTCCCATATACTATTGGGTTCTATAAACATCAACCTCCTTCCTCCTTTTCCATATATAATACCCCTCTTTTAACTTAATCTGGACCCCCAGATAAACTTAAATATAATTTCAATAAACTGTTTCTCCAATTCTTTTGGCATCATATACACACTGGCTATATATGATAATTTTCCCATCCATATTGTGCCTATCAAATGTACTTTTTGATTGAAAGACAATCTGTACCTACTCCATATAATACTAACTCCTTTTAGATCCTCATAATTTCCTCCCATTGTTCCTTCAATATATTATATTCATCAAAACAATTGCTAATACAGAAGTATCTTTCTCTTCAAACTGTATTACTTCCAACTCTATTGTGTCCAAAATCCATACATTTTTCTTTATTAAATTTTAATCCAACTTATTGTAATCCATTGTTTACATTTATAATTACCTCTCCATTTTTTGCTGTTAGTACTATATCATCAGCATAAGTCATAATTACAGGATATATATCACTCCCATTTCCCATACATATTTACTTTTTTTCCATTTCTTCATTTATTCCTTTTATTACACTATTCTTAGCTATCACAAACATACTACTACTCAGTGGACACCCTTGTTTTACACCTCTATTCATCTCTGTTTCTTCTCTTAAACAACCATTTAATAAAACCTTAAATTTTGTATTTTTATATACTGTTTATACACTGATTCACATACCTTCCTTATCTTTATGATAAAATTATATTCTCCCATTATTTGCCATAGAATACAGTGCATTTGTGAATACAATGCTTTATCAATATGATCTACTATTACTTTCACATAATTTTTTCCTTTCTTAATGTCATCCACTATTTCTCTAATTATCACTAATAGCTCTTGGCTTTCTTTTCCTTTAACCCCATAAATATCTTTTTCCATTACAAAATTCAGCTTATTTTCTACTCTTTATTGTAATACTCTCATAAATATTTTACAATCACTATTATTCAACATTACCAGCCTCCAATTTTTGATTTCATTCTTTTCCCCCTTCTCTTAACACTTCTACATATTTCTTCATAACTAATACTATTATTTAACCATTCATTAAATATCCTTATCAAAATGTCTTTTTGCTATTGCATTAAATTCTTATACATTAAATATCCTACACCATCTGGACCTATTGTCTTCATTACCTATTCTAATTCTATTATTGCAATTTGTTTTTCTATTTCTTTACCCGTTCTTATGTAAAATGATTTACTCTGCACTGCTCTTTCTTTTTATTTCTTTCTTTCTTACCATCACTTTCACATACCTCACAACATATATTCATTATATTTGTTCTCTTTCAATTTTTCCTATTTCATCTCTCTCATTACACCACTATCTTCTATTTAAATATGGTAATACTTCATTCTTCCTTGAAAATGTGCTTATATAAAAATCTTTAATGTTCTCGATTCTTTTGATAAATGTCTTCTTGTCTAAAATATTCCTTTTCACTCCTATCAAGACCATATAAAACATCTTTTTGCATTTCAATATATTTTTTCTGACTTACTATTTTCCCATATTACATTATTTCACATTTTTCTTTAAATGTCCACCATTCTGACCAATTAGAAAACTCTCATTGTTAAATGATCTTTCCACAACTATGCTATAACTTCTTGACCTTTGTCAATCCACCTGTTTTCATTAATCCTCTGAATTCCTTTCCCTATCTTTATATGTTCATTACTTTCAGCTATTTCAATCCACATAAACAAATGAGCAGAAAAAAACAGTTTCCACTGGTTCTGCCGTCACCATTTTCACAGTTTTTGATAACTTAAAATAATCCATCTCTGCTTTTAATTTTCCTCTTTGACATGTGCTTTTATTTAAATTCCATAGCTCTAATTTCTACATATTATTTCTTCTATTTTCTTGTCTGATAATGTTTTTCTTTTTATGTCTTACATCACAATTAAAGTCTCCTTTTATTATTATATCAATTTTAGTATAACGCAATCTGAAATAATCTTTCTCTTTCTTTATATATCACATATGCATACAATGATATTAATGCATACGTTTTCTCTTTCCATCTAAAATCCACTACCATTATTCTCCCTAGTTTTACTAAAGTATAATCTAAAATGTGTGTTCCCTTCCTATATAATATATGAATCCCTGAACATTTTTCATTACCTAAATTCCATATTATACCCCTGTCCATAATATTTCTGTCTGTTCTCTCTCTTCTTTATTTAAAAGTCTAATATTCTACATGACTATCAAATCTACCTCACACTTACTACACCATTCTAACACACATATTCTCCTTATTATATTCTTTATACTATTAACATAAATATTTATTTTATTTTATTTTCATTTGTTGACCGGGCTAGTCTAGCTGGATATATGTCCATTTTCAGTACAGGCCCGGAGTGAAAAGCTCCAAACATGAATATTGAGACAGTTAACAATACATAGAACCATTAAGAATAAATACAGAGGTAGCAATGGTCTACTGAACAGTTATAATAATACATTTGTATACTAAACAGTATTAGTAGAAATTAACTAAACAATTCTATAAAAAAACTAAACTAAAAACAATTCTACAAATCACACTAGAAGGTATGAGCAAGTCATAGTTATGGGAAAGAGAATATATATGTCATTGTGTTATTCAACAGGAAGAGTAGTACTACGATTTGGAAGTACAGGTTAAAGGAGAAGGGATAGGGTTAAGAATAGAAGGGGAAAAAGATGTCAGTCTGGGTTAGTACATGGACAAAGCCAATGAGCTTTCAGATGTTCTTTAAGATGTTTTTTTAAAAAGAGAAGTAGAAGCAAGGGTAGATAATTCAGCAGGAAGCTGATTCCAGAATTTTCCTGCAGTATTTGAGAAAAGTGAATCCCCGGCTTTGTTGTTGGCTTTATTTGAGGAAACTAGAAGCTTGTTAGCAGAGCGTAGTGTAGCTAGATTAGTGTAAGGTGTAATTAGATGAGTGAGGATAGGGGTGTTGTTAGGGTGGTACAGGGTCTTGTGTGTAATAAGTAATTGTTGAAAGAGTATCTGGTTTTTCAGTTCTAGCCATCCAAGTTGTTTGAGGTTAAGGCAGTGGTGAGTTTTAAAGGGGGAACATGTGATGAATCTAGCTATACTATTATAACAGGTGGAGAGTTTGGAAAGGTTGTTTTTGGATAGGTTGGTATATATAACAGAGGCATAGAAGAGGGTAGAAATAAGGTGGGTTTGGGCAATTGCTTTCCTTGCAGAAGGGGTAAGAAAGGGTTTTATTCTATAGAAGGTGCCAAGTTTTCTGTTAACAGACCTTATAGTAGAATTTATGTGTTCATCGTAGTTGAGATGATTATCAATAGTTACATCTAGTAGGTGGGTTGTAGTCTCTGGGTTGATGTTGGTACCATTGTTAGAGGTAAAGAGAAGAAAGGAATGGGTGATTTATGAGTAGGAGTAAAAAGCAGTAGTTTTGTTTTTTTTGGGATTAAGGAGGAGGCAGTGTTGCATAAACCAGTTTTCAACATTCTGAAAAACAGTTTGGGTGAGGGAGTGGAGAGAGGATATATTATTGGTAGTGCAGATTAAAGTGGAGTCATCAGCATATTGAATGCAGGTGGCTTGAAGTAAGTTCATGTGTAAGTTATTAATAAATAAGGAGAAGAGTAGGGGACCTAGGATAGAGCCCTGGGGTACTCCAATATTTACTGGAAGTAGTGAAGACAGATTGTTATGCCAAAGTACTGCTTGCTGTCTATTTTCCAGATAAGACCTAAACCATTGTATGGCTTGAGGATCGAGAGAGTGAGCCTTTAGTTTGTTTAATAGTAGGTTATGGTTAACCATGTCAAAGGCTTTTGACAGGTCAATGAATAGAGCAGAGGAAAAAGAGTTATTGTTACGATTTTTATATATAGTGTCGGTAAAGGATAAAAGGGCAGTAGATGTGCTATGGAATGGCCTGAAGCCATGTTGGCAGTTTGCCAGTAGGTTATTTTGTAGTAAGTGGTTAAGCAGTTGTTTGCGAATACATTTTTCCATTATCTTAGCTAATGGGGAGAGTACAGCAATAGTGCAAAAGTTAGAGAGCTCAGTAGATGATCCTCCGTTATGTAGAGGGATGATATGAGATATTTTCCATAAAGCAGGGATTTTGCCCTCAGAGATAGTTCTGTTAATAAGGATTGAGATGGGATAGTCTATGGCTTTTGCGGCAATTTGTAGGTATTCAGATGGGAGATGGTCAGCAGAAGGGGTACAAGGTTTCAATTTTTGAAGAAGCTTACAGATGAGAGAAGAAGATACAGGTTGTATTTGAAAGTTGGGTAGAGAAGTATTGCAGTTATTAGGTTGGGTAGCAGTGGGGGGTGGTAAAGAATTGGCTAGGGTTTGAATGGCATCTGTGAAATAGTTATTAAAGGCATCGGGGATTAGGTTGGAGTTGCTATTGTTGAAACCGGTTGGGTCAGGAGTAGTAGTGTGACCTGGCTGAAGAAGTTTGTTTATCCCAGACCAGAATTTTTGTGGAGTTTGTTGATTGGTTTGTTGAAGGTGTAGGAAGAAATCTTTTTTGTCTCTAAGAATATCCTTTTTGGTGGTATTTCTTAGTTGTTTAAATTGGAGGTGGGTTGTTGTACATTTGGTAGATCTCCATTTGGCCCAGATTTTATTTCTGAGGAGTATCTTTTGCCTTTGTTTTGTGAGCCAAGGGGCAGATTTGGTTTTTATTCTAGTGGAGCGGTAAGGTGCATGGGAGTCTAGGATTTGAAGAAAGTTTGTATTAAAATAGGTGACAGCTTCATCTAGTTCTATATAGGTTAGTGGTGACCAGTCACATGCTTGCAATTCGGTTAAGAAGCTGTTTGGATTAAAGATTTTTTTAAGCAGGAGGTTTTGAGATTATGAGTAGTTGCAATATGGACTTTTTGTCTAATAATGTAGGTAAGTACGTGGTCACTGATATCGTCTGGAAGGGTTCCTGGAGTATAAGATTCAGGGTGTCTATTGATAAGAATCCAGTCCAGAGTACTTTCCTTGTTACTAGGTTTATGGATTCTTGTAGGAGTTGTTATTAATTGTGGGAATCCGAAGAGGTTTATGTGGTTGGTAGGGTTTAGAGAACTACAAGTGGACCAGTCTATGTTAACGTCACCAAGTACAATGGTCTCCTGGGGTAGTTGGGTAGAGAGGTGACTCAGCAGGTTCTCTAGAGAATGTGTGTTATTACCTGGAGGTAGATACATGCAGATTATATAGATAGATTTGGAGTTATTGATTTGGAGTTTGATCGATAGGGTTTCAGATTTAGAGTCTAATGATGCAAGCACATTAATGGGGGAAATTTGGAGATTAGATTTATAGAGAATGGCTAACCCCACACCTTTTTTTATTTTACGGTCATTTCTGAGGATGTTATAACCAGGAGGGCTAATTTCCTGGTCTAGAGTAGAGGGTTTTAGCCAAGTTTCTGTAGGACATAGAATGCCAAATGAATGGATATCTGGGAGTGCATGCAGGTGGGAGATTTTATTGTTAATACTTCTAATGTTAAGGTGAGCTATCAGAAGGGAGTTAGATGGATTTGTAATTGTAGAAAGTATAGGTACTGTAAAATTGGTAGAGTTAGTGGGGGAGTCAGTAAAGGGGCCAGGGTTTGGATGAATGTCACAGTCTAAGAGGGGGTGTTGCTGGGGGTATAGTAGAGATTTTAGGAGTTTATAGAGGTTATTAAAAGTCTTTTTGGTAGAGAAGTAAATAATGTGGGTTGCTCTGTGGAATTTTGGTAATATATGGTTAGAGAAACAGGTTATGCTACTATGGTTAAGGAAAAAGGTGAAATAAGATGGTAAAGTCTGTTGGCTGCAATGGTTTTGTTCAGACAGAGAAAGATGTTCGTAGGAGGTAAGTGAGTAAGGTATGGTAAGAAAGGCTAGTGTGGTAGTTAGAAATAAAAAAAATGGTGAATATAGTTTTATTAGATGGGGCCATAGTACTAGGATTTAAGTAGGGAGTATATAGTGTTAGTAGGTGAAGTAGTAAGGAAAGGAGAGTGTATGAAGAGGTTTAGCAGGTTATAAGTTAAGTAGGTGAGGAAGTACCACGGGCTTAGATAGGAGGTAGAGTAGAGTAAGGTTAGGAAGTAGATGGAGTGGTTAGAAAGAGAGTTTAGTAGTACTAATTAGGAGAGAGAGTTAAGGGTGTGGTTTGGTGATGATGAGGATTATGATAGGAAGAGATGGGATGAGGGAGTGGTCAGTGAAGTATAAGTTTAGGACCACTGGGGGTGTGTGGAATTTGGGGGTAGGGTAGGGGAGCGGAGTGAGCCCGTAGGGCGAATGGAGTGGGTTGAAACAGAGAATGGAGCAGCTAGAGGAGAAACAATCAGCAGAGCTGAATATTGAAGGTAAGTTAATTATGTCTAGGGTAAGAAGAAGCAGAGAAAAGGTAGTAGTCTGTTAGAAAACAGGCAGGTATAGCAAGTTGGGGTAAAGTGTGAAGTGTAGAGTAATTTAAGGTAAAAGAAGTGTAGAATAAAAAAGCAGAATAGCAAAAGAAAAGCAGAAGAAATATTGGATGGGTTAGAGGTAACACCTATAGGGCAAAGCTAGTATTACAAGCAGCTACAGAAAAGGGGGGGTAGGCTGTAGCTGAATATGGAAGGAGACAAGTTAGAGAGAGGGGGACTAAAAGGAGGTGTAGGAGTAAGGTCAACAAAGGTAGCTAGTTGTGGGGGGGTGGCTGCTGGCTGACCGGGCTCAGAGCGTGCTTTAGAACCCCTGGATCAACAGTGAACGGTAGTATGCAATACAGGCAGGACATAGAACATACTTTCTTATTTTCTTGAGAGAGGGAGTAGGTAGGAGAGGCAATGAGATGAAACCATGGGTCCTTTGATGGTAGGTATGTAGCTCTCAAATTATAGGCTGGATCAATACAGTGAAGAGCAGGGTACTTGTGGGAGAGAGAGAGACAGACAAAAGCAAGAACTAGCATAGACAACAGTAAAATAGGACAACAGTTGCAAAAAAAACTGTTAGACAATATACAATTCACATGTTAATACTAGAAGCTGTCAGTATCATAAGAGCCCATATCTTCTGTTATATTAATTTAATCTAAAGGTTATACTCTATAGGCTAAGTAGAACAAACATATAGCAAATTAGATTAAAGATGTAGTCACATCTAAAAGCATATAAACAAAATTAGAGACAGTACAGCCAAAACAGGAATAATGCAGATAAAGATAACAGCAATTCTATGTATAATCACTTGGCGAGAGTTAGTGCCAGTGGTAGGCTGGCTCATAGTCTACACTAGGTTTCGGAAGGAGGAGGCACAACCTAAGGGATTAATGGCCTATGGTGACCTTTTTAACAGTTCAAATTAAAATCAACAGAGACTAATACGGACAAATAAGTGTTTTTACCCACTAAAATATTGCCCTAAATGTAGTCTTTATATTTCAAAGTTACCCACTAAATAATACCCTAAATGTAGTCTTAGTGTTCCACAGTCGCAATTTCTAGTTCACAAATGGGATAAACAGACGGTTAGTAGGATTCCATTCATCCTGAAGGCCAGAGCACAGGCAGGCGTTGCATTAATTATAGCGTTTCTTCACGCACTTAGAAACATCCACGTGTGCCTCGAGCTGTTTATGGCCATGGAGTTACTTTGGATAGTGGGACCCTATACTAGGTTGGAACCTCTTGTTTGTAGTCCAGTAGTTACTAGCTGCAAACTACAGAACAAGGAAATAACTATATATAGATATTAAAAGCTAGTTTGAAGCTTCCTATTTACGCACTAGCCGATACTGGCTCAAAATGCGGCTCAAGTAATTCCCAGAGAACGCGACCTGCAAACCAGTAATTACAAGCTGCAAAAAGTATTCAGAAAAATACCAACATCAGTCTTTGTACACTCTCGAAAGAAACAAGCTTCAAAGAGATAACAGCTATGGCTTCCGACAAGCAGTCCAGTAACTACAGCCTGCACAACGTATCTCAAAAGACATACAGTAGTCTAGGTTAGCCCACGAGCAAAGTTAGCTGCAATTTACTACATAGCCTAATAACGGCTACAAATTGAGGGGAACACTAGTTTCAGAGCAGGTCAAGAAGCGATCGCTAAAGCTAGGGATTTAACTAGCTCTCAATGTAAAAAATAGCTGTTACTGGTTAACGCTAGTATATAAACGGAAGTCGTTTTAGCCCTAGGGAAGTGTGCGTCTTCTGTGTCTACAAAGTAAGCAAACAATCCTAACCTTATCATTTAATAAGTATGCCAATCATGAAATAAGACATATAATTGTAGCCAGAGTTTCCACTATCTATGCAGCAGTTGCAAACATTTGTCTGGCGACTCAAAGCCTTTTAATACATTTAGTTCATCATCAGCAGTCAAAGAAACAACTTGGGAACTACCTTTAACAAGCATTCAACATTCAATTTGCATTGAAAGAGTAGTCCAAATTGCAGTTAATTTAGGTAGCCATTACTAAGGTAATCCTGGCACCTGAAACAGCGCTATTCCTTATATGGTGCCACGTGGGAGACTAAGCACTGAGTGGTCATTAATATTAGCTTACTAAAACAAACAGTACATTGCTGTTTCTAGTTAACTAAAACAGTCTGCATACACCAATACAACTGCGGAGCAGTCTATGTTGCTAAGGCACACAGTATAAAAAGCAATAGACAGATATTAAGCAAGTAATGAATAGTTAACCACTTAGCACTACTTACCAGAGGAAAAGACGCCGGGCCAGGAGCGGACAGCAGCCAGAGGCAATATTAGGGAATTAAAGATGGCGCAATGCCAGACTAGGGCTATTTATGGGTTTAGGGAGAATAAAGGGCAGGAAGGGGAGGGGCGAAAGGTAATGAATCAATACAATCGGGAGGGGGAGGTGACAGACGTACCAGGAAAGTTATTGGTTATCCTAATTGTGATGCATAAGGTTCAGAAGGCTATAGGAGCTAGGGAGGTAAAGAACAGAAGACAGGTAAGGGTTTAGGAAAACGAAAAGTGTGGATAGTAGAGGAGGTGGTAGGGCTTAGAAATAAGATAAGTATGAGTAATAGAGAAGGCGGAAGGGTCCAAGATCTACAGTCATAGCCAGAGAATGGAGCAGCTAGAGGACAAACAATCAGCAGAGCTGAATATTGAAGGTAAGTTAATTATGTCTAGGGTAAGAGGAAGCAGAGAAAAGGTAGTAGTCTGTTAGAAAACAGGAAGGTATAGCAAGTTAGGGTAAAGTGTGAAGTGTAGAGTAATTTAAGGTAAAAGAAGTGTAGAATAAAAAAGCAGAATAGCAAAAGAAAAGCAGAAGAAATATTGGATGGGTTAGAGGTGCCACCTATAGGGCAAAGCTAGTATTACAAGCAGCTACAGAAAAGGGGGGGGTAGGCTGTAGCCGAATATGGAAGGAGACAAGTTAGAGAGAGGGGGACTAAAAGGAGGTGTAGGAGTAAGGTCAACAAAGGTAGCTAGTTGGGGTGGGGGTGGGGGAGCTGCTGGCTGACCGGGCTCAGAGCGTGCTTTAGAACCCCTGGATCAACAGTGAACGGTAGTATGCAATACAGGCAGGACATAGAACATACTTTCTTGTTTTCTTGAGAGAGGGAGCAGGTAGGAGAGGCAATGAGATGAAACCACGGGTCCTTTGATGGTAGGTATGTAGCTCTCAAATTCTAGGCTGGATCAATACAGTGAAGAGCAGGGTATTTCTTATTTTCTTGAGAGAGGGAGCAGGTAGGAGAGGCAGTGAGATGAAACCACGGGTCCTTTGATGGTAGGTATGTAGCTCTCAAATTATAGGCTGGATCAATACAGTGAAGAGCAGGGGATTTCTTATTTTCTTGAGAGAGGGAGCAGGTAGGAGAGGCAGTGAGATGAAACCACGGGTCCTTTGATGGTAGGTATGTAGCTCTCAAATTATAGGCTGGATCAATACAGTGAAGAGCAGGGTACAGAGGAAAAGGCGCCGGGCCAGGAGCGGACAGCAGCCAGAGGCAATATTAGATAAAACCTTAACTCTTTAATTTACAAAGAATTGTTTATGCATTCATTCCTTTCTTTTTTACTTTCATTCCTACATCCTAGAATTTTCTTTTTCTGTCTTTAACCCTTTTCCTGACTGAACTTTTCTGTTTAACCATTTTCCAATATATTTCTTCTACATCACTAACTTCTGTCCCACTTTCCTCACCCCTTGTCCTTTTTGTGTATTATTCATTTTTTTCTTGGTTTGTATCATTATTTTCTATTATGCCTTCTTGTGATCCCTCCTGTTGCAATTGATCTTTCTCATTTACTTCACATTCTGGTCTTTTCTCCTTCTCAAAATCCATCAATACATATTCCGTTTGCTTATATTTATAAAAAGAAGTTATGTTCTTACCATAACGTTCCATCTGTGTTGTTGATCTTCATTCATTCTTGACTGTTGAGTCTTGGTTCCGACCCTCGGGACCGACTCGATCGCTATAATAAGCTCGCGCCAGCCAGAAACTCTAAAGCCAAGGCTACCCGCAATGCCTCTCTTCCCTTCCCAGATCTCGTTTGCTGCATAGAATTTAGGACAAGTCAGCCATGCTCTCAGCTAAGTGCTAACTTTTTCATATATATAAATTTATCCCTTTAGCTCTTATCTTGTTACTTACTTGATATTTGTTGTTTATGCTCTGTTTTTTTGAGTGTGAGTGTTTTATCTTCCCTTTTTACATTGTCAGTATAATATTTGACTTACCATTGTTGGTATAGGCACCTCCCTTCCCTGTTACCATTGGTAAATCTTTTAAATACCATAGTTGGTATCCCCATTTCCCCCTTTTCTTCCCTTTACCCTTCATGGGTATTTTTTCTCTAACTACCATTGTTAGTACAACTTTAAAAAAAAAAAAAGAAAGATAATTCTTTCTCTTTTTTTTCCATTACTTCTTGTGTGTGTGGTAAGTTTGTGTCTGTGCAAGTGCATTCTAGGGAGTTTTTTGAAAGATGGCAGAGAAGCATAAAGGAACTACTGGTTTCAAGCAGTGAAAAGAATGTGGCAGAAAGATGACCAGTTAAGATGGGCATCCTTCTTGTGTGTATTGTTTGAGGGTGCCACATTTAGAAAATTCAACTGCTGTATGAACTCTGCAAGGGTTTCAGTGCTCGAACCCTTGCAGATATGCGCAACAAACTTATCCTCAAGGGTCTGTTAAAATGCCCTTTTAGCGAGGCTTTGTCTAAGTTGGAGACATCCAAGTCTCCCAAAAAAGAGTCAAAGAAAATGAGTCACTCTATTCCAGCATCTCCTAAAACTCGAGTCTAAATCTACTAAGGGCCAGGTCAAGATGTATCCCTCAGAACAAAGGCCTAAGATAACAAAATTGACACCCACTGACACCTACTGCTGTTCCGGCACAGAAGCCTGTAACTTGTCCATGATGCCGATGACCAATGAACCTACAAAAGTCACTAGAGCACTGACCCTTTCATCAGTACTAATGACCCTCTTAGCACCAATAGTTTCCCCCATACCGGTCACTTCCTCCCCAGCAAAACAAATTATTGGTCAGTCGACCATGGTGCCGAAGGTCAGGAGTATATCCAGGACTAGGTACTCCCCATATATAGACCCCTTCTTGGGTCAGCAAATGAGCCATTTCATTGAAAGTCCAGAATCGCCCTCGAGGAAGTCCGTCTATTCTACCAGGAGTCTTTCAGAGCTTGATGTAGTCAGATTAGTGGACCAACTCTTGGCAGTCAGAGGTCTTCCTGCCCCATCCAGGACCTCTCTCCCATCCGGAGCCGAGATTTACTCTCCAAGGACTCTCACTTATGTTCCCCCTTCAACCTCTCTGCAGGTCTTGCAGCCCTCGACTTCAACGTTTCCGGTGCCAACTACTTCGGCTCTGGGAACCGACTCTGTGGTTGGTGGCTCCATTGGAGCCGGCCCACCCACAGGACTGTGACTTGGCTGTTGGCTCCGGGATCCCTGAATTGGCTTCGATTTTTTTCCATGGATGCCATCTACGGTTCCTGGTGTCCTGGCAGTTTTGATTACTCATGCAGCTCCTATTGTGGTGGTGGGCTCATCAGAGCGGGGGTGTGACCCCAGTTCCGAGGTTGTCTTTTGTGGTTCTAGGCTCCCATCCCTCTTCAGGTGGGTCTGCCTTCCAGATTATGGAGAGAGCCCTTGCCTCTGCAGGCTCACAGCTGGGACCAACCCTGTTGGAGTGTCACATCTACATATCCTCTAGCTTGCAGCTATCACAATCTGCTACACTGGGGCAGCAAGACACCCTTTTGGAGGGTCCTCTCTCTTCAGAGTCCTCCTCAGATCTTCCCCTGAGGAACCACCCCATAAAAGAATGTGCAGGAGGAAGCACCTGGATTCTCCAGAAGAATCAGTCATGGAGGATACAGATTTTGATGAAGGGGAAGGGTCCCCTTGATTACTCCTCGAAGATGTCTCCTTCAAAGAAATCCTGGAAATTTTAAAACAGATTGATGATTGGAAGTCCACAAACCCATCCATTGGAAAAATCTGTTTTCTTGCAGGCTTTTTGTGCCTGCCCTTTTACTTCTTGGGTGACCTCACCAACCTATGAAGTGGTCAAACTCATCATGCAGCGTGTATGGAAGGCTCCTGATACTATAGAGCCAGTTCCCCAGAAACCAGACAAAGTTATTTCTGTGCCCGAGGATCAGACTCACTGGTCAAAAGGTCTAGCAGTAGATGTCATGGTGGTGACAGCAGCCACAAAGAAGGAACTCACAGAGGTGAATCCAACTGTCCATCATCCTAACTGAGAGTCCAGGATGATAGTCAGATTGGGGAAGCAGGTCTTTGCGTCATCAATCTTCTCCATATGGTCCTTGAATTTTCTGGCACATTTTACACAACTCCAAAGGGATCTGATAACCAAGCTTTCAGAAACCTTAACAGGAGCAGTGTCTGATGAGGTCCATGATAAGGTTGCCTCTCAGCTTGCCATCCTAGAGTCCATCTCCAACTCGTCCATGTGGCTTATTGCACATACAGCCGAAGAGACTTCCAGGGTAGCAGGTACAAGCGTTGCCGTTAGGCATCATGCCTGGATGCACTTGTGTGACTTTGCAGATCCCTTCAAGTCTTCCTTTATCAATGCTTCCATTGATGCTGCGTCCCTTTTTGTCCCAATGGTCAGAGACACATTAGCCAGGTATGAGAAGGACGGAAAGACCCTTTCTGCTGTGGGCATTCATTTTTTCCACTCCTCAATTACTTTATTCCAGGAATTAGAGGAGTGGAAAGATGTGGTTCAGAAAGTCCCAAGGGCCTTTTCGGGACAAACATGGCAAGTATTCCTCCTGGGGCAGTGGGGGGAAATTCTTCTGGAAGAGGCCCCTCCCATGGCAGTGGGGGTCCGTGTAACCAGGGTTCCAGGGATTCTTTCTCTGGGCAACCATACCAGTGCTCCTGAATTGTGGCCCAACTGATTACCTCTGGAGGCAGTCAGGGAAGACTTTCTCTGCACCACGCTGCCTGGCACACAATAACATCAGATTCTTGAGTGCAGACAGTAATTACCAGAAGTTACCATATTCCCTTCAATCTTTATCTCAGACCACTAAGACGAACCCCTGATGTTCCACCCAGTCAGAGGGATGTAGCAGCACTCGAAATCCAAAAGCTGCTTCAAAAAAGAGTCATCCAAACAGTCCCACCAGACCAAATAGGATCCGGATTTTACTCAAGATTCTTTTTAGTGCCAAAAAAGACAGGGGACTGGAGGCCAATCTTGGACCTCTGTGTGATGAACAAGTTTGTTCAACAAACAAAATTCTGGCTGGTCACGGTTCAGTCTATCCTTCCTTTTCTGGAGAAAGATTTTTAGATGTGCTCTATAGATCTTCAGGATGCGTATTACCACATAAAAATGGACAAATGCTCCAGAAGATACCTCCGCTTCGGGCTAGAAGCCAGTCTACCAATTTCGAGCACTGCCCTTCAGTCTCACCACAGCCCCCAAGGTGTTCACCAAATGCATGGCAGTGGTATTAGCACACTTAAGGCTTAAAGGATTCTGGGTGTTTGCATATTTAGATGACTGGCTCCTCAAAGCCCCCACCAGGCATCTGTTGATTTCTGCCTTGGACTCCGTTCTAAGGATTGCAGATTTCTTAGGCATCTCGATCAACATAGAAAAGTCAATGTTGTCCCCCACACACGACATAGAATTCATCAGAGTGAGACAAAATACAAGACTCTGCATGGCTGGTCTTCCTCTTAACAGATTGGAAAAGCTGAGGTTACAACTAAAAATTATAGTTTCTCAAAACAAAGTTCCGGCCCACCAGGTCTTACAGCTCCTTGTGTCCATGGCAGTGGCAATCACCTTAGTTCCTCTGGCGAGATACCACATGAGGTTGCTTCAATGGCTTCTGGCATCACAGTAGTCAATGTTAACTCATCCAATGTCCCACCAGATCCAATTAATCAACCAGTGCAAGCAGGACTTAAATTGGTGGATAAAGCCAGAAGACAAATTTTGGAGCTGCCCATGTTCCCTCTCTCAGCCCAAGGCCCTAGTGACCACAGATGCATCCCTGATAGGGTGTGGGGGGAGCATTTTCAGGGAAAGACAGTCCAAGGCATTTGGCCTTCTACAGAGGCTAGTTTGCATATCAACAACCTAGAACTGAGGGCATTGCACTTAGCTTTGCAAGCATTCCAATCTGCCCTCCCTTCAGGTACAATTGCTATTCAGTCAGGCAACATGCCAGTAGTCTGGTACATCAACAAACAAGGGGGAACCAAATCTTACCCCCTTGTCATGAATCCCTAAGAGTTTGGCAATGGGCGATCGCCTCCAACTTCTTTCTGATAGCAATGCACATTCCGGGGAACTCAAACATGATTGTGGACAAACTGAGCAGATGCATTCTCCTGCCTCACGAGTGATCTCTCAATCCCATTGTCCCGGTGAAGATTTTTCGTTGATGGGGTCAGCATTGCTGCAATCTGTTTGCATCTCCCACAAACCACAAATGAAGCAGCTACTTTGCCCTGGTCCCCCTTAGGGGGAGTCCCCGAGAGATGGCACTTCTTTATGCCTTTCCACCAATCCCCCTAGTTCTAAAGAAAGCCCAACAGTTGAAAAGCAAAGTTATTCTCATTGCACCTTACTGACACCATCAAGTCTGGTTTCCCTTTCTTTGGCCTCACTTAATTTACTGCCTGTGGAGTCTGGATCCAATCCCAGATCTGTTGTCTCATCCACAGGGCCTGGTCCATCCCAACCTACAAAATCTGAAGCTGACAGCTCGGTTTCTCCACTTCCAGTAATTGCCAGATGAAATAACTTATCTTACCTAGTACAAAAGCTACTTCTGGCTTCAGATAAGCCATCCACCAGAAAACATTACCTTAGCAAATGGAAGAGATTTGTGCTTTGGTCTGATGAAAAGGGTACTGATCCTTTTTCAGCCTCCATTGACAAGGTCTTGTCATATTTATCAAACTTATTCCAATTAGGAGCTTCTACTTCTACTATTAAAGTCTGTTTAGCTGCCACTTCATATTTCCATAATGGTTTCAATGACCTTTCTCTGATATCCCACTGTCTCTGCAAAACCTTTCTAAAGGGCGCTTTACATTTGAAACCTCCTTTCAAAGAGCCTATTGCACCTTGGAGCCTAACAGTGGTCTTACAAAATTTGGTCCATCAGCCTTTCGAGCCAGCAGCCATGTTGTGATATCAAATTCTTATCTTGGAAATCTCTATTCCTAGTAGCTGTCACGTCAGCCAGAAGAATCTCAGAATTGCATGCTCTGTGTGTAAAATACCCGGGTCTATATTAGATAAACGTTCACGAAAGTTTATCTAATTGAACGCTGACATCATCACAAATCCCGGAACTCAAAATCGCAATTGTGGGGGGCTGTGCCCCCCACAAAATATATATTCCAATTCCGAGATCGCACTACGGTGCGGGAAGGGTAAATATGGATGGAATGGGATAACCATTTAGAAATTGTCTGTTTTAACACTAGTTGCCCTTTTTTCATTCATCAAAAGAGATGAAGAGTTGAGCTGAAGCTCTAAAGTCTTTTGTTCTGTCAGTGTAGAATCTCAGTTGTCTATGGACATCCAGAATAGGTAGGATTAGCTTTTTCCTAGTTTTAGGTTCAGGAAAAATACAGGGAGATGAAAGCGCTGATTTATAGTAAATTCTAAGACCACTTTAGGCATGAAGGAAAGATTAGTTCTTTAAGAAGAACATCATCATCCATATAGAACATTATATTCATAAAGTAGCAGAATGTATTTTAAGAAATAAGCCAACATAAGAATGGAGAAAGGTGATTTTGCCAACAGGGATGACTGCAAAAGAGGTACAAAAAATAGTCAGAAGGTGCTGGAATTTACTGGAGAAAACTGACAATGGAACCAATGCATTGGGAGCAAATAACTAGAGAGAGAAAGGTAACAGAGTGGTGGGATGAGGCCAAGATGATGTTTGGATTGCAGTCTAGAGACTGTTTCCCTACCAGGGATTGAGATCAGAGTATAGGCAAAGAGAAAGGGATAGGGAAATCCTACGTGAAAGACCTGCTCTAGTAGAGTTTTAGTTGAATCTAGAACAGAAGCTGCTGTTAAAAACAGATAATTAGTAGGGCATATAAAATGTTGTACAATAAATATAAGGGTGTAAATATAAGGGGAGGAGGTTATAAAAGAGTTGGGAGAGAAACTGGAAGAGCGATTTACAAGGGAACAATGACAGGAAATATGCATCACTCCCAAGTATGCAACAAAGTTCAGAAGATTTAGGATTTTTACTTGGAAGTGTTTATGTAGGTATTTTACACCCCAAGCAGATTCAGTGACTATTTCCTCAGGTAGATAGCAAATGTTGGAGATGCAATGGGGAAGAAAGTGATAACTGATAACAGATGTTTTGGGAGTTTAATGAGTTGACAGATTTTGAAAAAATTCCCTACAGAGTACTCTTTCAGAAATATTTGGTGAGCAAATGGGTGTAACTAAAGAAATGATTATTTTGAGTTGGGACACATGATTTGAATTGCCTAGACACAGTAATGCCTTAAGTTAATTCTGTTGGCTGTCAAAAAAATTACTATAAAATGGAAATCAAAGTTTAAATCTAGTGAATACTATAAAAGAAATAAAAAGATTGGAAGGGGATCTTTAGAAAAGCAAAGGAGCAAACTACATGGAAATAAATGGAAATTGTCAGAATAATGCATGCAGAATAATGTTCAGGAGAAGTCAGGTTAAGGGAAAGTAGGAATTGAGCAATTTATGTAATGATGCACTGACGATAGTTTTAAAGAAAAAATATATCGGATGTATAATGTATGTGAATGAAAAAACATTAATATGTTTTGTTTTCTTTACTGTTAAGGTATGGTTGTCTATGTCTTAAGTGATAATTTAATAAACATGTTGTAAAAAACAAAAAGATTAGTTCCTAAAGTTACCCATTTCCTATGAAATGTGACAAAGGTTGAGTCATCATCAAGGTTTGTATCTCAGATATTAACCTAGCTGAATTAACAGCAGTGAGCAAAACAGTTTTCCATGTCAAGAACTTCAAGCTGGCTTGGCGAGTTGGTTCAAAGTGTGCAAAGTCAGTTTCCTCGTAAGACTCAGTTGAGATCCCATGGCACAGCCACCTGCTTATGAGGTGGATGCATTGCAATTCCACTTTGAAAAAATGTAGAGGTAAAACCAGACAGGCAGAAAAAGCCTTTCAGTAAATCTTTTAAAACCTCAGTTTAAGAGATGCTAAATACCTTTTTTGTCTAAGGGAGTATCAGATATCTGCACCTTTACGTCTTCAGAAAGATTTTGTGATCTAAGCCACGCATATCAGTGCATCACAGAACCTATGGCAGCTGCTGAAGATACTGCATCAGTTGCATTGTATAAAAACTTCAAAGAATGCTTTCTCAGTTGAGAGACAGAAGAATTCATGCTGAGTAAAGAGGATTTTACCTCAGATTGCAGGAAGGTAAATCAGCAACAGTTTTATTCATATTTCTGAATGTTGCCAGCAGATATTTAGGGTCTATATTAGGAAAGTGAAAAGACATTTATGCGAATACGTAAACGTCGAACCATATAGCGTGAAGTGGACTTAGAGCAAAAGTTGAAAACCGCGAAAATGGAAATATCAATATGGAAATATCTGTGGATTAGCTGCATAAGGTAAGTGTTGGATAGTTACGGAGTTTAGGATAGGGTGCGGGTTAAGGTAAGTGCTTAAATAAGTAATGTATGTTATATTTAGTGTAGGGTTAGAGGTAGAGTTTTGTTAAATGTATGTATGTGGGTTATTTATTTTGTTTGTGTATATTTTTGTAGGGGAAGTGTGCGGTAGTTACGGTCCTTAGGGTTAGGGAGGGGTTAAGGATAGTGCCATAGATAGTTTTGTATGTGGGGTTTAGTAGTGTTGGAGATAGGGTTTTGTTAAATGTATGTATGTGGATTATATGTTTTGTTTGGGTGTATGTCTGTAGGGGACATGTGCGGTAGGTACAGACCTTAGAGTTAGGGAGGGGTTAAGGATAGTGCATAGTTAGTTGTGTAAATGGGGTTTAGTGTAAGGTTAGAAGTAGGGTTTTGTGCTTTACTTTAGGTTAGAATTAGGATTTGGTTGGTGTATGTATGTGGTTTATTTATTTTATTTGGGTAAGTAGTATATAGCTAGTGGGGAGGTTGGCCGACTATGACAGTTCGATTTTTTTTTTTGCTGTTTAGTGCGTTCGGGATTTTCATGGTTTGCGGTATAGGGGTCGGTGTGTTGGCATTTGTGCATAGGGTTTTTCGCTTTCGTAATACAGACCCGATATTTAGCCATGTGAGCATTGGCAACTCTCTCTCCCAAAGGTTAGGGTATAAAATGTACAGACTTTTTTCCCATACCTATCAAAAGCCTTTCCATCCTTGTCTGATAGAATAGTTAACTATCTGGAACTAGCGTCCTTGGCTAAGGAATTTACAGCTTGGTCTGCTAGTGGGTTACAAAAGAGGAATTTGTGGGACTGAGGTACTTTATAAAGCCTATCATGCTCTTCAGGTGAAAGAGACTGACAGTCTGAAGAAACATGTGCAGCATTAAAAGTGTCATGCAGAGCATCAATAACAGGGGAAATGGCAAGAGCTTGAGGAGGTATCTACTTGAAGGAGTTCATAGTTCCTCTTTTATATTCTATTATATTCTATTTTCTAAGCTTACAAATCCCTGAATATTACACTAACATACTGGTTTCCCACCTTAAAACCCTGAAAATCATACACTATAACTTATAATCTAAACCTAGCAAATTCCCTAAAGACCTTAAAATACAGTTTACAGCACAGGTATTAAACTTAATTTTTAAATACTTCAGGAAGCCTTAGAAAACACTTGTAGTCAGTGTTAGCCCCTTAACTCCTCCCCTGTTTCACTACGTATGCGAGGTTTCATCTACTCCTACTGAAACTGCTATTTTTCAAATCCTTTGTGTTTCCAGACCCAGTCGGCAGCCTTCTTTCCCCATTTTGGTATGTTGTTTTGCTCAAACATTACATTTCCTGCATTTAATATATTTGTACTAAGTCAACCTCAGCTATAAATGGTGTATATCATAGTCGGACAGTGTTAAAGTGGCTTAATCACTGTTTGCTCACATTTCTGGTTAAATATTGCATTGTATTACAGTATTCCATGTGTTTTCTATGAACAGTAACATTTAGTCCAAACGGCAAGTGTTATAAGGGTCAAAAGAATAATGCATGGCTTTTGAGTAGGATTGTACCTCTTTATATAACAGAACAGTGATATTTTTAGTTGTTTATGGAAAGAATGTACTTCGTTTGCACAAAGATATGCAGATAGCTCATGTATAACATTGTGCCATTTCTAACAGATAGCTGACTTGCTGCATCATATTTTACTTGATAATATCTTAGTCAAGGTACTGGATATTGTGCACAGGTTTGTTAGATGAATAAGGAAAAATGCTGCATGTGGAACAAGCATGCTTGTGCTCTAAAGTACAGTTTACTAGCAATAATAGCAGCATGCATGTCCAAAGGACTGTTTAATTTAATTACTAGCATATTTTTTGTGTTGTGCCTAATTTAATTCACAGTAAAACCAAAGCCAGCACAGATTTACTCTGCTTTCAGCCCCATATGAAGCAAACAAAGCATCTATTGTGCTCGTAGCTTCACGGAGCTGTATCATCTTCTTTTGGCTGTTCCCGTTAGGGGTCACCACAGCGGATCATCTGTTTCCATTTCTTTCTGTCCTCTGCATCTTGCTCTGTCACAACAACCACCTGTATGTCCTCTCTCACCACATCCATAAACCTTATCTTAGGCCTTCCTCTTTTCCTGTTACCTGGTAGCTTCATCCTTAGCATCTTTTCCCCAATATACTCAGCATCCCTCCCCAGCACATGTCCAAACCAACGTAATCTTACCTCTCTGCCTTTGTCTCCAAACCTTCCAACCGGGGCTGACCCTCTAATATACTTATTCCTAATCCTATCCACCCTCGTCACACCCAGTGCAAATCTTAACATCTTTAACTCCGCCACATCCAGCTCTGACTCCTGCCCTTTTGTCAATGCCAATGTCTCCAACCCATATAACATAGCTGATCTCACTACCCTTTTGCAGACCTTCCCTTTCACTCTTACTGGTACTCGTCTGTCACAAATCACTCCTGACACTCTTCTCCACCCACTCCATCCTGCCTGCACTCTCTTCTTCACCTCTCTTCCACACTCACTATTACTCTGAACTATTGATCCCAAGTATTTAAACTCATCCACCTTCGCCACCTCTACTCCTTGCATCCTCACCATTCCTCTATCCTCCCTCTCATTCATACACATATAGTCTTAGTCCTGCTGACCTTCATTCCTCTTCTCTCTAGAGCATATCTTCATCTCTCCAGGGTCTCATCCACCTGTTCCCTACTCTCCCTACAGATCACAATGTCATCTGCAAACATCATAGTCCACGGGGACGCCTGTCTGATCTTGTCTGTCAACCCGTCCATCACCATTGCAAATAAGAAAGGGCTCAGAGCTAATCCTTGATGTAATCCCACCTCCACCTTAAATGCATCCGTCACTCCCACCGCAGACCTCACCGCTGTCACACTACCGTCGTACATATCCTGTACCACTCTTACATACTTCTCTGACACTCCCGACTTCCTCATACAATACCACAACTCCTCTCTAGGCACCCTGTCATATGCTTTCTCTAAGTCTACAAAAACACAATGCAACTCCTTCTGACCTTCTCTGTACATCTCCATCAACACTCTCAGAGCAAACATCACATCTGTATTGCTCTTTCCAGGCATAAAACCATACTGCTGATCACTAATCATCGCGTCCCTTCTTAACCTAGCTTCCACTACTCATTCCCATAACTTCATGCTGTGACTGATCAATTTAATCCCTCTGTAGTTACTACAGCTCTGCAAATCACCGTTATTCTTAAAAATTGGTACCAAAACACTTTTTCTCCATTCCTCAGGCATCCTCTCACTTTTCAAGATTTCATTAAATAATCTGGTTAGAAACTCCACTGTCATTTAACCTAAATACCTCCATGCTTCCACAGGTATGTCATCTGGACCAACAGCCTTTCGATTCTTCATCCTTTTCATAGCTATCCTTACTTCCTCCTTGCTAATTCACTGCACTTCATGATTCACCATCCCCACATCATCCAACCTTTTCTCCCTCTCACTCTCTTCATTCATCAACCCCTCAAAGTATTCTTTCCATCTGCTCAACACACTCTCCTCGCTTGTATGTTTCCCTCATTATCCTTTATCACCTTTACCTGCTGCACATCTTTCCTAGCTCGGCCCCTCTGTCTAGCCAATTGGTACAGGTCCTTTTCTCCCTCCTTAGCGTCCAACCTTTCATACAACTCTTCATATGCCTTATCCTTAGCCTTAGCCACCTCTCTCTTTGCCATGCACTTCATCTCCTTATACTCCTGTCTACTTTCTTCATCTCTCTGACAATCCCACTTCTTCTTTGCCAACCTCTTGCTCTGTATACTCTCCTGTACTTCCTCATTCCACCACCAGGTCTCCTTGTCATCCTTCCTCTGCCCAGATGTCATATCAAGCACCTTTCTAGCTGTCTCCCTTACTAGCTCTGATGTAGATTCCCAGCTATTTGGTAACTCTTCACTGCCACCCAGTGCCTGTCTTAAGTCTTCCCTGAACTCCACCTCACAATTACCCTTTTTCAATTTTCACCATTTGATCCTTGGTGCTGCCCTTACAATCCTCCTCCTCTTCTTGATCATCAGCGTCATCCTACAAACCACCATCCTATGCTGCCTAACTACACTTTCCCTGGTCACCACTTTACAGTCTCCTTCAAACTGGCCCTCCTACATAAGATATAATCCATCTGTGTGCATCTTCCTCCACTCTTGTATGTCACCCTATGCTCCTCTCTCTTGTTAAAATATGTATTCACCACAGCCATGTCCATCCTTTTCGCAAAATCCACTACCATCTGGCCTTCTGCATTCCTTTGCTTAACACCATACCTACCCATCACTTCTTCATCCCCTCTGTTCCCTTCACCAACATACCCACTGAAATCTGCTCCAAACACCACTCTCTCACCCTTGTGTACAGTCATCACCACTTCATCCAACTCACTCCATAATTTTTCTTTCTCATCCATTGCACACCCAACTTGTACAGCATATGCACTAACAACATTCATCATCATTACACCATCAATTTCCAGCTTCATAAACATCACTCTATCCAACACTCTTTTCACCTCCAAAACACTCTTAGCATACTGTTCATTCAGGATAACTCCTACGCCATTTCTCCTCCCATCCACACCACAATAAAACAATTTGAACCCACCTCCGATACACCTAGCCTTACTCCCCTTCCATGTGGTCTCTTGCACACACAATATACCAACCTTCCTTCTGTCCATCATATCGGCTAGCTCTCTCCCTATACCAGACATACTGCCAACATTCAAAGTTCTGACCCTCACTACCACAATCCTAGCCTTTTTCCTCTCTTCCAGCCTTCAGCTATGCCTTCCCCCTTTTCTCCTCCTTCAGCCAACAGTAGCCCAATTTCTGCCAGCACCCTGTTGGCTAACAGTACTGGTGGCGGTCATTGTTAACCCGGGCCTCGACCGATCCAGTATGTAAATATTTACTGCTGTCTGCATGAATGATTTGGCGACGTTTTACATTGGATGCCCTTCCTGACGCAACCCTCCCCATTTATCCGGGCTTGGGACCTCCACAAAGAAATGCAATGAGTTGTGCATCCCCAAATACTGTAGTTGAAGTGAAAGCTCAAATGTTTGCCTGCACAGTGGTTAGTTCTCTGTTCCTTGTAAGGATTTTATTTTTACTGTATTTCTATTTCTAGGTAGTCCCCCTCAAATAACCCTAACTAAAAGGGATCACCTACCTGAAGAACAATACCCTGCAGAAGTTGTGCCTATCTGAAGTCAGACCACAACAAACTGATAAGGGTAATTCCTAATCCTGTAATCCTACCTAAACCTGTAATCCTTTGCAAATGTACACCGCTGAAATAGGTCTAAAACACCTATAGTCTGTCCCCATAGTAATTTGGCTCCCTCCTGCTCTAATTAAACCAGTTACCCCTTGTACTTTACAACACTGTCTTCTAAGCTTACAAACCCCTGAATATTACACTAACATATTGGTTTTCCACCTTAAACCCTGAAAATCATGCACTACAACCTTTAATCTAAACCTAGCAAATTCCCTAAAGAGCTTAAAATACAGTTTACAGCACATGTATTAAACTTAATCTTTAAATACTTACCTATGGCTCCAGGAAGCCTTAGAAAACACTTGTAGTCAGTGTTAGCCCCACTTCACTCGGGCTCACTCTGCTCCCCTCCCTGCCCCCAATTTCCACTAAATTGACAGTTACATAGCCACATCCCCATCTATAAGAACCTATCAGTATCAACCTAATATACTTTTCCACCCTCACTTCTAAATCTATCATCCTTTCTTCTGGTATTGGACCACCTAAACAATACAGACCCTTAACTACCACACTCCTCCACACGTAATGCTACATCTCACCTTACTAACCATTCTGCTGGCCCCTTATCTACTCACCCTGTACGAAAACCAGTATCCCACTGGATATCAGTACTCAATAGGCTATACTTTCTCCTCAACTGTTAGCCCTTCCACCTTCCACCAATCTTACAGTATAGTGTCCAGCCCTGCACCTTGCTCTCGCTATCAACCCGCCAATCCCAGAAGCATTAATTCTAGATTAAAACATTATTATAAACTCATATATAAACTCTTGAAGGTCATCACTAAGTTTAAAACTAACCTAACACTTGGTGGTGACATCCACCCCAACCCCAGCCCATCCACCTCAGTCAAACCTATCCCCCCAGTTGTAAACCAAGTTATAAACCTACAATTTATAGGCCAGCTAAGTCTCTACTGGTCTGTTACCTTAACATTAGAAGTATTAACAACAAGGTACATCCTCCATGCACTCTCCTAGCTATCCCCTATCCACTTCTGTTTATCTTTTATCTGAAACCTAAAAAAACAGCATTACAGACAATTGTAAACCAAGTTATAAACCTACAATTTATAGGCCAGCTAACTCTCTACTGGTCTGTTACCTTAACATTAGAAGTATTAACAACAAGGTACATGAACTCCATGCACTCCTAGCTATCCACTCCCCTGAGATTCTCTGTTTATCTGAAAGCTGGCTAAAACCCAGCATTACAGACAATTGTAAACCAAGTTATAAACCTACAATTTATAGGCCAGCTAAGTCTCTACTGGTCTGTTACCTTAACATTAGAAGTATTAACAACAAGGTACATGAATTCCATGCATTCCTAGCTATCCACTCCCCTGAGATTCTCTGTTTATCTGAAACCTGGCTAAAACCCAGCATTACAGACAATTGTAAACCAAGTTATAAACCTACAATTTATAGGCCAGCTAAGTCTCTACTGGCCTGTTACCTTAACATTAGAAGTATTAACAACAAGGTACATGAACTCCATGCACTCCTAGCTATCCACTCCCCTGAGATTCTCTGTTTATCTGAAACCTGGCTAAAACCCAGCATTACAGACAATTGTAAACCAAGTTATAAACCTACAATTTATAGGCCAGCTAACTCTCTAATGGCCTGTTACCTTAACATTAGAAGTATTAACAACAAGGTACATGAATTCCATGCATTCCTAGCTATCCACTCCCCTGAGATTCTCTGTTTATCTGAAACCTGGCTAAAACCCAGCATTACAGACAATGAAATGCTACCACCTGGGTATAACATATACAGGCTGGATCGTGCTTTTAGGAAAGGGGATGGGATAGCTGTTCTATATAAATCTGCATTGAACATCACCACTGAAGCTATACAACCACCTCAAATTAACAACTCAGAAATTCTTGCCACCAAACTACAAATTAATAAAAATAAATGGGCCTATATTATAAAGTCAAATGCTTACTTCATCGAATACCTAAACGTCGAACCGTCGTCATTGAACCACATAAACACCGAACGCCCTAAACCACAAAATTTAAAAAGTCGAACTGTCATACTTGCCCCACCCCACCACTCGCTACATACTACCTACACAAACAAACTAAATAAACCACATACATACATACACTAACCAAAACCCTACTTCTATCCCTAAACTAAACCCTACCTCTAACCCTACACTAAATCTTACATATATCACCATGTATGCACTTAACTTAACCCACACCCTAACCCTAAGGTCCGTAACTACTGCACACTTAACTTTTAAAGCTAAACCCAAACAAACTAAATAATCCACACACATACACTTAACAAAACCCTACACTAAATCTAACATACATTACCATCTATGCACTTACCTTAACCCGCACCCTAACCCTAAGGTCTGTAACTATCGCACACTTACCTTATGGAGCTATACCGCAGAAGGCCAACCATGACGATTTAATGTTTCCACTTTCGCTCTTCTGGAAGATCGATGTTTTGCGGTGCGATGAAGACGGGTCAACGTTTAGGCGTTCGGGTAAGTAAGTGGTCGCCTTTTTAATATAGACCCAAATAAATGTATCTATATCATCTGTATGTACATTCTCCCAGGTAATAATGTAGCCACACTTGAAGATACCCTACACTGCCTAACATGTCACTACGCCCAAGAAACCATACTACTCGTTGACCTCAACATAGACTGGAATACCTGTTCCTCAGACTCCCCAACAGCCCATGTCAACCTGCATGCATTCTCACAAGTCATCACAACTCCTACCAGGATAGGTAAACCAAACCAAAAAGAAAGCATACTTGATTGGATACTTATAAATAGTCATCCCCAATCATACACCTCTGGGACCCTCCCTGATGACCTAAGCGATTACCTTCTCACCTATATTATTAAGCACAAAGCCATAAACCCCCAACAACCCTTACTTAGAATGGTAAGAAACAGTAAAAACTTTAACCCCACCAAATTCCAACAAGAGCTAAACTCATGTAAATGGTCAATTTTAAGACACCTCCCCTTAGATGAAGCAGTCGCATACTTTAACAACAAATTCCTAGAAATCCTTGATTCTTTTGCACCAGTACGTTCAACAAGAACTAAGACAAAAACTGCACCATGGCTTTCCAAAGAGTCTAAACAAAAAAAATCACCCTCAGAAATAAGGCATGGACAGTATGGTGAACTACTAAAGACCCCCAAGACCACATCAACTACAGGCAACTGAGGAATGTCACTAAAAATCCATTCTACTGGACAAAAAAATTACTACTATAATCTATAGGAAATAAATCATAACAAGCCTCAGAAATTCTGGGCAGGTATAAACAAACTATTACATCCTGGACAAACTTCCACCCCAGTCCCTGCAGCCTCCACTGATAAACCTCCCGAGGAAGTCTCTGTCAGTTTTAACCATTTCTTTACTGAGACCATTCAAGCCCTAGCGAGCCAACTACCTCCCAGCCCTCCCTGTAATGAAATCAACACCCCCAGAAACCAACCTACATTTAGATTCCAACCAGTTGTCACCTCCCTTATCTGTACCCTGATTAAAAAACTGAAACCAACTACTCTCTCCACTGACCAACTCCCTGCCGAGTATCTACAAAAAGCAGCCGATGCCATTGCTTACCCCATCTCAATATTAATCAATCGAACAATAGCAGAAGCCAGAATTCCCTCTGCTTGGAAAATATCCTGTAATCCCACTTCACAAAGGAGGTAGCTCTACTGAGTTATCCGAATATAGACCAATAGCAATACTATCCCCACTTGCAAAAATTATGGAAAAATGTATCCATAGACAATTGATGCATCACCTAACTCAGAATAACCTCATGGCAGACTCCCAGCATAGCTTCCGACCGCACCACAGTACTACTTCAGCACTTCTAGCCTTCTCCAATACCATAAACCACAATTGCAATAACAATAACATATCCTCAGCCCTCTCCTTGGATCTCTCCAAGGCATTTGATACGGTGGATCACCAATTACTATTCCATACCCTGAAAACTTTCTGCCTAGATAATACAGTCATCCAATGGTTCCAATCCTATCTGAAAGATAGATAACAGGCTGTCCTCTGGAAAAACAAACGTTCTAAACTTCTACCCACCACACTAGGTGTACCCCAGGGATCCATACTAGGGCCCATTCTTTTCTCCATCTTCATTAACGACATCTATTCTGCTACCCCTACAGTCAGCTGTGTTCAATACGCTGACGACTCCACCCTGATTTGCATGGCCACTTCTCCAAACAAACTGTGGTCAGCCACACAAACCACCTTTAACATTACTGAAAATGGGCTTTCTGGTCATCGTCTGATCCTGAATCCCCAAAAAAAAAAAACTACTGCTATTCTCATCAACACACAGGTCTACTGCATTCACTTTTACCATTAAATCTAATAATGGCAAAATAATCTCCCCAGACTCCTCTACAAAACTGCTACGTGTTTTAATCGATAATCTCAAATTCGACCTACATGTTAATCAATCTATAAAGACCATCAATAAAAACTAGGCTCACTTTCAGGATAAAAGCTTTCTTAACTCCTCGTGCTAGATCTGCCATAGCTCGCTCTCACCTACTTTCAACTCTACTGTATGCATCCCCGATACTCTCCAATCTAAACAAATCTGTACTCAACAAACTTTCTATCTGCTATAACCATATTGCCAGGTTTGCCACAGGCCTGCCTTATAGGACTCACCATTGTATTAACCTCAACCAGCTTGGGTGGCTAGAACTACCTAGCGTGATCCAGTATAACCTCATGATAGCTGCCCTTAAGATACTTTACAATCCAGATAATACTCCTGCTCTTAAAAATATTGTTACCCCAGACTATCAAAACTAAAAACTCTGCCGGTGACTCTCTCTTCGCAAACTCTGTTAGCAGAACCTGGAACTCTCTCCCAACCAAATTTATTTTGCTCAACTCCCTGGGCCAATTCAAGACTAGACTTAAACAACATCCGACATTAAACTGGCTATGTCAATGTAGTAAACCCAACTAACCCTTCTTGACAATGAGACTAAAATAGATATTTTGGCTTATCTGTGGCACTATCCTGACCTTTACCTTGTCTAACTCTAATGTGTTTTGGCATGTAACCTCTCTAAATATTGTATCTGTAAATAACGGTTTGACTTAATAACAGCATACTTGCTGACGTGAACTACTTAATGAAGACCCACTCTCTGATTTCCGTTAACCCCAGAACTACTATTATTTGCCTAGGTATATAACCTCTGTATAATTTATTTGCCTAGGTATATAACCTCTGTATAAATTGTAATCATAAACCTTATTGCTTGCTTATATATGTTAACTACTGTATATACTGCATTTTAATCTAATTTTGGTGACCTTGGAGCTTTTCTCCCTGGGCCTCTGCTGAAAATGGACATGTATCCAGTCGAACAATCCTGGTCAACAAATGTAAAATAAATAAATAAAATAAATATATGCTTCTGTTTCTTTCTCTTTCTATTGGAAGAAGTCCTTCATCCTAAAAAAGTGTCCGAAAAAGATATTTCCTTTTGCAAGGAAATATGACACATTTTCCTCAGAGTCCTACAACAGAGAGTCAGGGAAGACACCTGGAAAGCATAATCCAATCCTGCCTCTTCTACATCTGGCTGGGATTCGCTATTAGAAAGGGAAGGAGACCTTTTCCTTTTTAAATGGAAGAAGGTGAGAAGCAGAATGTAAAGATTAAAAGGCTATGAAAAGCCCCTTGGCACAACAAAACTGTACGATTCCTCTTTGGCAGACAGAGTCAAAGGAGGAGAAAGTTTGTCTTTTGAATTTTTTTTCCAGGTGTGTCTAACATAATAGCCCAAATCATATCTGATGCCTGTATTTCCAACCCTGAACCCGCTATAACTTCCATCAACAGCACTTAAGGAATACCATTCAGCACGTCTGAGATCACTATATAGGGTCCTCCCTTTTCACTCACAGGTGTACATTTAGCCTTTGACACGGTACTAAACATCCCAACACTTAGTGACATACCTAAGAGCAGCACCAGAGTGGTTAGAAGTATCTGAAGGATGGCCCAGACTCCATCAAGACTACTGTGGAGTTATCCATCAGGGTCCAGAAAAGGGAGGCCAAAGATGATGCCACTTTTGATACATTTTTAACCAATTTCCTTTTCTTAGGAGTTGGAAGTGAGGTGTTCAAGGTACTCAAGACAATGTCCATTGACATCTGAGTAAGGGTCTTAAGCTGTTGGTTTTCAAGAACTATATGAAGGCTGCTAAGCCAGCATATAATAGTCTTGGGAGTAAAGGACAAACAAGTGTTACTGGAGTGAATGTTGTGCATCTCCCCTACAGAAAACAAAGGTGTGCGGGAATCTTCATAAGGTATCTGTTTTCCATGTAGACACTTCCCCTTTCTCCTAGATATATAAAATATATATATATATATATATATATATATATATATATATATATATATATATGTATATATCATACAAATTTTATACAAAAATGGAAAGAAATTCTCCAGAGGCTTAACTTAACTGCCCAAAATTGAAACGAGCCAACCACCAAAACACTGAAGATGCAGAGAGACAAAGTCTAATGGAGATCTTGAGAGGCAAAAAAAAGTTCTGAATTTTAGTACCTGTATGTCTGCTTCTACATTAGCATACCTTTGTGGTTCCACAGACACATGCTACATGTGGAAGGTGCCTCAAATTTTTTTGTACAAGTCAGAAGTCTAACCTTTGGCAGGATACATCCCATATAGCTATATGCTACTGTGACACTGATCTAAAGATGAATATTACATGTTCTACTTCAGTATATAGTAAATGTCTGATACTACCTGTTAATGAAGCTATAACTGAAGAGGGTCCTTGAAATTAGACAGCCAGCAAACAAACACTTAAAGAGACTTGATGCATCATCTTTAACTCTAAATCAGCACTTGCAACCTTTGTAACTTGTAAGTTACTGAATATTTCTAAAGTATACTTATTAATTTATGCTAAAGCGCCTCTTCTGTGAATGACCAGGATCTTCAGAGTTTTTACGTGATATGCATAAGAGTCGCACACATTATACACATGAAGGCTGAGAGAATTAAATTTAGATCTACTGGACAAAATGTTATCAGTTAAAAGACCTAATGATTTATTCCATTCTACTAGCCAAAAAGACTGATGCTTTACTACAAGTGGAAATTATATTACAACTGAGCTGGCAGCATTTATTTCTGTGCACTACAGCTCCACTCAACATTTGAAATGATTCTAAACATTACAAATCACAGCACATAAAGTTCATTTCACAAGATACATTTTGTTGCTTTATGATTATAATGTTCTTTGTAGGTGAAGAAGTGACCTTCCAGCTCTCTCCTTATAGCTGTACCTAGTGTTCACAATCTCCTACCATCTATTATTGATACAATAGCAATGGCTATGTCACATTTATCATTTAGTTAAGGCTTACTAGGCAAGGTGTAGCATTTTCTGTCTCAATGCTGCAACTTTTGAAATACTTAAAAGATATGCTAGCAGCCAGTAAAATATCACTAGATATTCAGCAAATACTGGTATATTACTGGGTTTTTTTTCTGACATAACATTGCTGCATACAATATTGTTTACATCTTGGATATTATTAAATGTGTGTGGTCATGGAAATGTACACCTGGGGTATCATCTGAAAATGATCTGCTGAACCAGTAGGGTGTATCAATTTAATATAAAGCAACAAATAAATGACTAAATTAACACACAAAAAGCACTGGAATGAGCGTTCTTACTTTTGTGTTCATATTTCTCATGCTATCTGAGTTGCATGGCAGCACTGATAACATTTTAGAGTTCAGAGAATGCACTGAGTCTGTCAAGATAGATGAGTTTTCTGAAGAAACCAGAGACCACATGAGCATGTGACAGTATTATGCGAATGCCCAAGGCAATAAAGGCAAAACACATGTAGGTCATTTGCTACTGTGTGTATCTGCCAAGTGAACACTCAGTATTGCTGACAGGACAGACATCAACAACTGCAACCTCATATATGGGCACCAAATTCAGCTGGGAGTGTATCAGATGGCTATTGAGCAGAAGAACAGAAACAGAAAGTATGAGAACACCTACATCCAGTAGGGAACAGCCATGGAAAGACAAGCAGTAATTCTCACTATGTGCACACGGAATTAAAAATGTGTTGGAATAAAGAACCCCAAAACATCTTTCCAAATAGAATGCCTGCTGAAGATGCTCACATCAAAATGGCAGATATAAATAAGATGGGAATATAAGGTCAAAAAATAAGTATTATTACAGATTCATGTGATAGTCACATGACTTGATATGACTTGATGTGGCATCCAAAATATATTCATTCAATTATTTTATTCTGCTCCAAACTAAAAAAGTGCACTGTATCAAAATTTATGGATAGAATCAAGAGTAACCCCTGCCAGTAGCAAGACTGAATATTATTATGATACAACAAGCAGTGTATATAGTAAGAATATCTGAATTACCAAGCCTCATAGTTACAGGTAGAATCATCCCATTTCCAAAAGACTGCAAAGTCAAAATAGTAACAAAATATCTATGCAAAAAGCAGACAGCAAAATGATGAGACATTTAAATAGTTACTTTATTAATTATTAGCATTATTTTTGTAATCACTAGTATGAAATACACACTATGTAAAGCAGAAAAACACACTTTATAACAAGAGAATAAAACACACTAAAGCATACCGACTTGTCAAAATACTAGAATATGAAGGAAGAATGATCAGTGACTATAATAATATACACAGGACAGAAAGATAAATTAAGAGTTCAACATCAGAAATTTATTAATTATTATTATTATAATCTGACTGCTTCAATTGGGTATAATGCTAAAACATAAACAGTCATTCCAGAAAAACAGGTGGAGGGGCTTCCTCTACTGCACCCCCTTGGTTAATTGCACAGCAATAAAATCTACAACACTTGCAGAATTTCATACTCTGTTTACTGGTCACACTTACACCTGGAGGAAAGAGATTACTATGGAAGTTATTTTATATGTTAAAAGAAATCAGCAACAAAAAAAAATTAAAATACTCAGCTTATGCAGATTATCTATTTTATTCATGTAGTACATTTTAATTTCCCCTGACCACCATAGAGTTCCTGGCTATTTCTCTTGGCTTCTGTTCCCACTCTACCCCATACAACTCATGATATCCATTGCCTGAAAATCTCTCCACCCCTACCCCCCCCCTCCCCGACTTCACAGCGATTTCTGTGGTAGTGCAAGTACAGTGAGTCAAAGTCTTGGACCTGGGATTCATCATACAGATTGTGGCTGGTCAGAATCCTGAACAATGGGAGCGGTTAGTGCAATGACAGTATGTTATTGTCACCATCCCCTGTAATCAGAGGAGATGGCCTGTGAGGCCTTTGGTCTCCACCAGAGGGTACACAAACACTGGGTTTCTCCAAGCCCTCCCCCACCCAGGATAAAAGAGTTAGTAATCAACCACTTCATCTTATCCACCCCCCCCCATGTCAACACAACCACTGGGCTGAGTCTACTCACTAACTCAAGTCACTGATGACATAGATGGATGCCTTCTGTGCCACCGAGCCAGCTATTCATTTAGTACATTTTGGCAGAGTATTCTAGTTGGGACAAACCCTTTTCAGTGAGAAATGGTTAGAAAATCTCCAGACTATAACAAAAAATTATTCCAACTGGATACGGTACATTTCATTAACAGCTGAAGGAGCCCATCAGTGAAATCTGGCAAAGGAAAACATATTTTAATGTGCTGGGTGTAGACTGTAAGGTAAGCTGCCACCCCTTTGTGGAGGGGCTTCCTCTACTGCACCCCCTTGGTTAATATAACTTATTCCGATGTCACTCCACTTCAGCAGCAGGACACACATACTTGATGAAGCATGCTTTTAATTTCCTGGGTCTCAACAGGGCATGCAGACACCACTAGAACTATAAGAAAATGTATAGCAAGAAAACTGCTGGATGAGAGCTACACAGTTAAGGCTCATATACATAACACAAGCAGAAGGTTATAATTCAAAGTGGAAAGGGATGAAGTTGGGGGAAAGATCAAGAAATAGTGAAAGAGTGGGACTTTGGATGCAAATCCTTACGGAGAATAATAACAACCATACGGAATATTATATTCATAAAGTAGCAAAAAGTATTCAAAGAACTAAGCCAACACAAGAATGAAGAAAAGAGACTTTACCAATAGGGAAGACTGCAAGTAGGGGTACATAAATTACACAAGAGGGGGCAAGAACTTAACTGGTAAAACCTGTTGTTGGAGGTGTGATGGGGAATAAAGAGTTAACTGTGAACATATATTTTGACAGTGTAATGAGAAGGCAGATTTTAAAAATGCCCTACAGAGTACTCTATCAGAAATAGTGGGTTAGCAAATGGCTGTAAGTAAAGAAATTACTCTTTTGTGCTTAGATACAGGATCTAAATTGCCTAGACATAGTAAAGCCTTATTAAGTTTAATTCTGTTGGCTGCCAAAAAAGCAATTACTGGAAAATGGAAATCAAAATATATAATGACTGCATTTGCGGTGCTGAATATTATAAAATAAATAAAAGAATTGGAAAAGGGATCTTTAGAAAAGGGAAGAAACAGACTACATAGAAGTAAATGGAAATTGAGGGGAACAATATATGCATAATAATGTTCAAGAGGAGTAGTGAGGTTTAAGAGAAGGTAGGAATTCAGCAATTTTTAGTAATGTTGGACTGACAATAGTAACAAAGAAAATATATGTGATGCATATTGTATTTAAATGGAAATATGTTAAAATGGTTTGTTTTCGTTTCTGTTACTGTATGTTTACTTCTGTCTTAAGTGATAATTTAATAAAGGTAAAAAAAAGGAAACTGACACATGATTATTTAAATAAGAGATATAAAGACCTATTAGGATAATAAATATACAGCAAAGGAAACTTGGAACAAAATATGTTATTAGTGAGCATCATATATACAGTATTAAAAGGGGTCATTACCATTTGAACAAGCCTTATTTCTACAGCTAATCGGTTACATTGAGTTCAAGTTACATTGAATGCAAGTGAATTATATTCATGCCTAGACCTAAATGAAGGCAGAAAAAGGCAGGAAAAACCCATATATGTCCAAAAGGAATAGGTGTTTATGACAGACATCTTCTGACAAGAGCAGGAAGAGTATTCCATATTACACAAACGTGTTTATTAAATGACATGTCTTCACACTTGTACACTATCTCAACACTCTTGATAAGAAAAAAAAAACATACAGGCTAACTAACAAGCTTGTTTACTGTGGAGTAAATCTTTTAAAAGCCCGGTCACTACTGGTATCCCTATAGGAAGTCTATTTTGGGTCCTTCACTCTTTGGTACTCCTCCACCCCCACAAGATTAGACTTATGGGCCTTATACATATAGCAAAGTTTGCTGATATGTTTTTCTGATATTGAACTTATTGGGCTTATATACAAAGTCTAGTGAAAACTGCAAGAAGGAGCAGATTAACTTATCCCTGGGATATGCCATCAATGTGCAAAATTATCTTAATAATAATCCAAAAGTGTGTAAAGTACACAATCAAAATGAAATAGACACTGTGATTTAAGGTGAACGCAATATTTTGTCCCATTCCTACTTGCATAAGTTAACATCTTCAAAGGAATGTAACCTTCAAGTCTTCAATCCAAGATTTAGGGAGAATTATAAACATCAATCTAGCATTTAATTTCATCTCTGCTCATTTGGTCAGGAAAGTGCACAGCATTATGCATGAAGTGGCTGGGGACAGGAAGCTTTAAGGAGAAGTGACAAATGGTGTTCAACAGGGGTTCTTCTTAGGCCAAACTCTACTAAATGTATTCACCTATAACCTAGCAAAGGGCGCAAAAATACAATCTGACAGCAATGCAAGCCTGCTGAGGGACTTCTAGAAGCACAGTTCAACAAGCAGCAGCTCCACTTCAACCTCTGCAAACACAAAGTGATGGATCTAAAATATGATAACCAGGTGTGCTACATAAGCTTCTGAAACAAACCTAGAACAGGAGAATGATTTTGGTGGTTGTTATTAAAGAAACATGAACCATCAGTCAGCAAGAACAAATCAACTGTTAAGAGTCAATATCCAAAGACAGAAAGGTAGTGGTGCCTCTCTCTCAGGCTTATTTGACTGGGCTGAACTGAACTGACACAACTAGTATAGCTTCTAACTGGATTTGACCTGCTTTTACCTGATTTGAACTTCTACCAGTACCAATGATGCCAGGGAAGTGACTTTTTTAAAAAAAATCAACTATCTGTGTGATACTTAAATGCAAATATTATGTGTCTACTGCTTATACAATAGACTATTTCTTTAGAACACTTTTTCCTGTTTTGGTTTGACAGAGGTAAAACAACTAGTGCTCTGTGTGTTTGCTTGCTTCAAGTCTTAGATGGTTTTAACATCTATAGCAATAAGTGTGATAATTAAATGCAAATACTGCTAATCTGTGATTAATTTTCCTTTGTACCAGAGATTTATTTGTTTAGAAGGCTTTTGTTGTAACAGAAGGAAAAATGCCAGGCCTTTTTTTCTGTAAGAGAAGGAAAATTGACAGTACTAATACAGCTTTAATATGCATTGCCATTTGTGTTCTTTAAGTGCAAACGTTGATAATGTGCAAGCAGTATTTATTTGTGCAAAGTTTTATTTGTTTAGAGCACCTTTTGTTGTTTTTGCTGTAAGAGAATGAAAAGTACTAGTGTTCTGCATGTCTACTTGCTGCAGGCCTAACACAAATGGTTTCCTGACTGGCTGTTGACTTTAAATTTGTAGTCTTGTATTATGCTATACAGCCTAGCAGATGGTTGTGCTGCTAATAGTTGCTACAGTTCTTAAAGGGATTTGACTTGCTTTTACCTGACTTCACCTTTCTACCAGTACAAATAAGCTGTACTATGCCACAATTATCATTAGTTATTTTTACACTGATAAAACCTTACCTGGTCCCTTACCTACCATTCTCTAGATTTACTTTGTATCCCTACAAAAGGTTGACACAGGTGGATGTACTTGGTATGGTGCTGTACAGGGTTACACAACTAGTGTTGGTTTTGTAACAGCTCTGCTTGCTTCTTTCTGTTGGATTTATTTTCTAATGTGTTACAACACACAACCATGTTAACTTGCACCACAGATCAGCAAGTGGACACCTGTTCTTTTCTCACCAATGGCAGCTGTGGCAGCTGCAAAGATGTCATCTATGGAAGTTTTTGACCAAAAGGCTGAAGAGGTCACCGCAAACCTTGTTGAATGTACATTTGGTGGCTTAGGCAAAGACAAACCTCTTTGTTTACAGACAAAGGATATGGAATCAAGTCAACCATTTGGCTAAAGTCACTTTAGAAACTGCCATGTCCAATCTGCTATAAGAGAGAGAAACAATTGGTCAGATTTTCTGAAACCTTTGGTTCAATGATGATAAAACTGAAGTTGCCTGCGTACATCCTTGAGCTGCAGTATATATTCACCTTTGTTGATAAACTTTGGGAAGAAAACCACAAGGTCGAAGACCTGATTAATGTTAGACTCAGAAGCCACTTTAGGTAAAAAGGATGGATTAGTAAGTAAAGCCACCCTGTCCTTATCAAAGACCAGGTATGGAGGCTTGGAAGAAAGGGCCTGGAGTTCAGATACTTGTCTAGCTGATGTAATGGCGACTAAGGAAAGGGTCTTCCAGGACAAATAATTTAGGTCTGATTTGGAGGAGGGTTCAAATGGACTTTGAGTCAAACTTTGAAGTAAAATAGACAAGTCCCAAGGTGGAGTGAGGGCGCTTGACTGGAGGCCTAAGTAAAAAGGTGCCTTTCAGAAAAGTTTTGCACAATTTAGAAGAAGCCAAAGCAGAGTGGTTTTCACCAGAATGAAAATTAGATATAGCGGCCAGCTGGACTTTGACAGTAGAAAAACTAGTCCCCACTTGGAAGGAGGATGCTAAAAAATCTAGGACTGTGGAAGCTGGGCAGAAAAAGGATCCAAATCTCTTTGTAGGGCCCAAATAGAAAATCTTTTCCATTTACTTCTCTAAACCCTCCTAGTAGAAGCCTTTTGAGAGTACAAACGGATATGCTGGACAGGAGAAGAAAGCCTGGGGTTTCTAGCCACCACTGGAATTGGAGGAAACCATGTGGTCAGTTTTGAGGCCTGATATGTCTGGATGTACTATCCCTGCAGAATGAGACAGGAGATCTAGACTGGGGTCCAACATCCAGGGCAGATACAGAAGATGAGGCCACAGAAAGGGAAACCAGATTTGACAAGGCCAAACACGTGCAATGAGGATTACTGAGCTTTTTAACTGACAGTCTATCTGTAGAAACTTGGGGAGTAGAGGTAATGGGAGATAAGCATAGAGGAGACTAAGGGGCCAGTTGTGGACTACATCATCTCTCACTGATTCCCACCATAGAGGGATAAGCATGAAGAACCTGTTGGAGTTGTTGTTGGGGGGACAAAGAGATTGCAACATGGCTGATCCTATCAATGGAAAATTCTTTCTGCCACTTTGACATTGATACACCACTCATGAGGCATCAGAATGGACCTGTTTAGACTGTCTGCAAGCACACTGGGTTTCCCTGGTATATACATTGCAACGAGAAAATGTCCGGAAGAGAGAGTTCATTTCCTTGCAACAAAGAGGGTAGGACCTGGTTCCCTCTTGTTTGTTGATGTACCAGACCACACACACATTTCCTGATTGAATTGCAACTGTCCTGGAGAGGAGAGCATCTTGGAAGGCTTGCAATGATAGGACAGCTCTACTCTCCAGGAAAATGATATACAAACTGGCCTCTTGAGGGGACCATGTGCCTTGGACTATCCTTTCCAAGAAATGCCCCTAACCACTCCAGATGGAAGGTGTCTGTGGTCACTGTGGCCACTGGGAGAGGTAAAACGAAAGGGTGGCCCTAAGAAATTTCATTTGAATGGATCCACTACAGTAGATGATCCTAGCAAATTTGTGTAATCCTGACTGAGGAGCATAACAGCTGTTGCAGAATAGACTACTGAACTGTTAGGGTCCACTGTAGAATTTGCATATGATATGCAGCCAATGGGCTAGAGTTATCGTTGCTGTCGTCGAGCCTAAGGCCTGCAAAACCAGTCATGTTGATGAAAACGAATGTGAGATCATTAACTTTCCCTGGGATCTGAGGGTCTGTACTCTTGTTGGATTTAGAGATGCTATCTCATTGACTGTATCTAGATGAGCACCTATGAGCTCTAGGTTATGTGTAAGAATGAGATGCGATTTTGTTGTAGTTGACTGTGATGTCCAGATGGTGGCACAACTGGAGCAAGTAGTCTCTTGTTTGTAGAAGTAGATGTCTGTTCAGAGCAGTCAGGAGCCAGTCATCTAGATATGGAAACACCTGGAATCCCAGCAGTCTTAGGTGAGCTTCTACAACTGCCATGTATTTGGTAAACACCCTGGGGGCTGTGGTGAGACCAAAGGCAGTGTTCTAAATTGGTAATGACTGCCTTCCAGCCGGAAGTGCAGGTATCTTCTTGAGCACCTGTTCATTTTGATGTCACAGTACACATCCTGAAGATCTATCAAGCACATCCAATCATCCTTTGTAACAATGGTGTAATGGACTGAACCATGACCATCTGGAACTCTGAGTATCTTACATATTGATTTAGTTTGCTGAGGTCCAGAATGGGTCTCAAGTCCCTGTTTTCTTTGCCACTATAGAGAACCTTGAGTAAATTCCGGACCCTCTCTGGTGTGGGGGGACTTTTTGGATGTCTCTTTTTTTTCTAGCAGGATTCTTATTTCCAGAGCTGCCTCTTCCCTCTGACTGTGTGGAACATCGGGGACCTTCCTCATTTTTATGGGGGGAATTTGAGAAAATGGTGTGAAATAGTCTCTGGAGATGACCCTCTGCACCCCTTCATAAAAATCAGAGTCTTCAGTGAGAGATTTCTGAGGGGAATCCAGGTGTTTCCTCTTACACATCCTCATCCTAGAACATAATCAATGGGATGGTCTGGTGAGGTACTGGAAGTGCGAGGGAGTCATAGGGACTGAATGGAGGCTCAATTGAGTATGCTGTCCCAGTGGACTAGAGGTGAGAGGCTCATAACTCAAACTCAATGGTGGAATTGAAGCAAGATCCAAGTGGGGCAAAAGTGTCCTATCTCTAGGTAGAGAGAAAGCCCTTTCCACTACCTCAAAAGCATAAGAACTAGGAGAAACAGAAGTCCATAGCACTGGAGCTGAACACCCCTGCACCAACAAACTTTGCACTCTCCCGCAACTCAATCTTGAAGGAGGAGTCAGATTCAAGCTATCCAGTGCCGAAGTTCCTAAGGGCAAAGATAGCAGCAAAACCTTCACAGTTAACTCCAACTCCCCAGGGCTGATGCTTTGGCACAGAGAGTCCTCCTGCTCTGAAAAGATCAGAGCCGTGTGACTCAGGGACACTGTTGGAGGAAAAGAGCCACCTGTCTTCGGAACCGATGAAGACATCCTTATGGTTCTCAAATCCAAAAGCTCCAAAACCACGGGTCGGACTGGAGAAGGAGATATAATTATCAGTTTACTGGAAGGCAGGCTCATGGGTCCAATGGGAGATGGAAACAGGAGTAGTCTCATCTGGATCTGAGCTCTGAGGAAATTCCTCATCATCCTATCACTTCTGCTTGATGGTGTCCTGGAATGTCTCCTAGGTGTTTACTGAAGAAAGGGAGCATGGAGCCTAGGGGAGATCAGCTCTGGTGAAAACCTAGGATCGTAGGCGACCTCAGCTTTGATGCTGTTGGATCCGAAGGTGTCAGAACCGATTTTTTTGAAACTTGGCAGGCAGATCAGGGAACAGAGGTGATGTAATAAAATGGTCCTGTGATCTTTTGTTAGAGTCTTCCCCTTTTCAGGCTTCTTTGAGGGGGCTTGAGCCCCAGTCGCTAGACAGGAAGAGGAACAAAAGAGAAGACCTTCAAGGGGCAGCTTATTTTTCCTGTCACAAAGGGCCCTGGAATTAAAGCCAGCATAAATAGCACAGTCCGTGTCTAACTGGGCTGCACCCAAACAGTACACACACTCCCTGGGAGCATTGGAATTGGGGATCTTATGCCCACAAGAAATGCATTTTTTAATTCCAGTATGCTTATCGGCCATTGCAGAGAGATAGTAGGGAATAAATAACAGCAATAGAGCTTTTTTTTTTAATAAGAAAAAATAGTAAAAAAAAATACCAACAACGGTAACTTACAAATACCCTCTAAAGGGTAGAAAGAGAAGAATTTTGATGGAAAAAAGATAAAGTACCAACAATGGTACTTAAAGAGGACCTAACAGTAAATGGGTATGAGAACAAGGGGAGAGAGAGTGAAAAAGAGATATAGGCATATAATTCAGTACATCTAAAACAAACTTAACAACTGTAGAATATTACAAAAAAATTCACTCTAAGGTCAAGAGAAGGAGATCCATGTATGAGCAGTATGGCAGCAAACAAGATCTGCAATACATTAGATTAGTGGGGCATTATGGATAAGGGAGGAGCTCAAGAGTTGGCTGTGTGAATCTAGTGATGCAGCCGAGCTGAATCCGAGGTCGGATCCGTGACCAGTCAGTTGAGGAATGAATGAAAGTGACATCAGACCATCCTTGCTTTAGGTGACTCTCTAGTTAAGCATTCTGACACAGAACTCAACAGGCTGAACAAAGATACAGTGATGATCAGCTGTTTCTAAAGGTGACAGAATTTGCAATACCACTAAGGCTCTTAGATTCCTTTAACCAAAGATGTATACAACAAGCAGGTTGCTCATGTGGGAAATAATGCACTTCGATACTCCAGTCTAGATTAAATAAAGAGCAAAATGGCTGAGCTCTATGTGTATGATTCTGAGGCTGGTAAGCAACTAGTCTTGAGCAGTATCTTCCCATTATTGTGAATGACTCTCCAATGCAAACAAAAAATAACCGTGTCAGTAATTGTTGTCATTCCAGGGGAGTGCACTTTGTGTCAGCTTGGAGGGAAAATGGTCACCAGCTTTACTGGCTTCACAAGCGATGGCCTGTGCGTCTTTCTTCTCAGGGCTTCCATATATTGGCAAAGATATGTTCTGTCCCCATAGTGCCCTTTTAGGCAAAGTCAGTCTCTTACTACTGCCAGCCTAGGAGTTCTGAACCAGCTCTATATTAACTTGGCACTTGCTCATTGCTACAAATCTAAACAAAAACTTTTCGACCCTCAAGCTCTTCCTAAGCCTTGAAAATATTGGCATCTGCATTCTTATACAAACATGTTCAAAATCTAATGACAACACTCCTTTTCTACATGGTTTAAAGCTAAGCACTCATTTATGGCCTCAACTGAAGGTGTTTCTGTCCATGGTGGGGGCCTGTCTGATTTCATTCAAAATCTCATTAGCTCATGTCTAATCTAGCAAAATAATGACCTACAATACAACTCCTCAATATGCTAGGGTAAACACTAGCAAGTTCACCATATTTAATATTCTAGTCTAAAAATGCTGTAACTTCTGAAAAGAAGAATCCCCTTAATGTGGCGAATTTGATTTTGGACAAAGAGTCTCAATGATAATTTAGCTTCATTTTGCCAAGCTGTGATCAATGTAATAAATATCATTTTCATTATCTAGCTAAAGGAAAAACAACATATACAGACGGAAATCTTTCCCCAGCCCTTCCAAGGCCACTGTCTTAGTTTGATTTTAATCATATATGTTTAAGGATACATTTATTACTGCTTTCCTTTACATAATGATGTTTCAGAGAACAATGACGGTCCTGTAAGGCATGAAAGACAACAGTCATATTTTTATGGCTGCCAGATGGATCAGTATTAATTATAAACTGTCTGATTATAAAGGCGAAATGTGAAAGTGGTGAAGAAAGTCCTTACATCCCATCTCCTCAGTAAGGACATAAGGTCTCATTTCAAAACACCCTGCCCTTCAAGTTTTAATTTCTGTTTCAGCCACTAATGATACTCATCCACAAAACTTCTTCAGCTATGTTAGAAACCTGGGCGGAAACCCTCAGATATGCTCAGAGTTAGTTCACAACAACAAAAAATACACTGAACCCACAGATATTGCCAACATTCTGGCTGACAGGTTCAGTGCAAATTTCTCCCCTCCCTCACCCCCAAAAGAAGAAATACTTATCCCAGCTGAATGTAACCTCCCTGTCATCTCAGATGTCCAAGTGAGAACCGTCCTAAACAAAGCTAAAAACACAGCATCAATGGGACCTGACGGTATCCCGGGTTGCGTGGTACGTGAACTCCAAGAGGAGCTAAACCCGCACATAAAAATGCTATTTAACCTTAGCCTTACTACAGGATATGTACCTGAACACTGGCGTACAGCAACAGTGGTCCCACTCCACAAAGGGGGTACCTCTACAGACCCTGGGAACTACCGCCCCATAAGCTTAACCAGCCTGGTCTGCAAAGCTATGGAAAGAATCATTATGGAACTCATAAACAGAGACATAGGGGACCTACAGACACTTGACCCCACCCAGTTCGGCTTTGTAAAGGGCAGATCCTGCCTTTTGAACCTGGTTGACTTTTTCGAAACAGTCACTAGAGCCATTGATAAGGGCAAAGCAGTCCATACAGCCTACCTGGACTTGGCTAAGGCCTTCGACACAATACCCCACTCAGGCATCATAGATAAGCTCAACAGCTTAAACGTAAACCCTTATGTCACTAGATGGGTTGCAAACTGGCTAAAGGACGGAACCCATAAAGTTAAAATCGCTGGAGCAATGTCAGACTCAAAGCCAGTCACAAGTGGTGTCCCACACGGATCTGTCCTGGGACCCCTCTTGTTCGGCATTTGTTTCTCAGATGTTAAAGCAAACATGGGAGGGTTGTGGCTGACAAAGTTCGCAGATGACTGCAAACTAGGCACCATAGTCGATACACCAATGGACACATACATCCTACAAAAAGGCCTCACAGAAATGGACAACTGGTGCCGGAGTCACGGCCTTAAACTAAATGCCAAAAAATGTATAGTCATCCCCTTTGGGAAAAACAAAGTACCCACAAATTATCACATAGACAGCAACCCACTGAGTACGGAAAAAGTAATCAGAGACCTAAGGACCCAAGTCGACAGTGACCTCTCATTTGACACCCACGTTGCCAAAGTGGTTAGAAAAACATTTTACCTTGCATACCTCATCATGAAGGTATTCACATCCAGATACAAGAATGTCATTGTACCCCTCCCTCATCAGACCCATGATTGAGTACAATGCCCCATTTGGTATGTACATCACCCGGCATTTGCAACAGCTGGAGAGACCACAAAAGTACCTCACCAAGAGGATCAAGGGTCTCCAACATACGTCTTATTCTGCAAGACTAAAGAAACTTCAGCTCTATTCAGTAGCATACCGCCTGCTCAGAGGTGATCTCTGCCTGACGTACAAGGCCATGTCCAATCAGGATCTGATGGACATGCTCCACCTCAAAAAATCCAAATCCATCAGGACCACGAGAGCTAAAGACATAAACCTCGGCACAAGTATGAATAGGACATGCTGGAGGGATAGATTCATAACCCAGAGGCTTCCCATGCTTTGGAACAAGATCCCAGTTCATGTTAGGCAGAGCCCCTCACTGACTCTCTTCAAGAGAAATCTTGATGAGTGGATGGGAGATCGTAAGTTTACCCCAGGGGTCACATCTGTGTCACTGCTAGACAGGGACACAGTAAACTAATTCTGTTATATAAGGGGACCTTCATTGTGTCACTACTAGACAGAGGCACAGTATTCTAAATTTATTCTGTGCATTTTTGTACTATTTCATGGGGTGGCAAAAGCCACATCACTATGGCTAGGCTTACAAATGCCCCAGGGCAGATAGCCTAGTACTATACTATGAAACCATGAAACTATTTATGTGCTGGGAGCATCTTACGAACAGTATACAAAACTGCATCTGTCAAACCTTAATTTAACTCGTAACATATTAATGGAATGCAAGGAACAGCATGACCTATCCCTGTCCAGCATTTTCCATTCCTACTTGGCAGAGCAGACATCTGCTCTGCACATCAGCCAAGCATGACTCTGCAGCAAGCTAATGTAACAAGCAGAATGCAAGCATGACCTCAGATAGCAACCAAACTATATTTAGCAAATGCAATAAAAATATGTTGGCAATGTAGACTAGAAGCCAAGGAGCTTCTGCATGTTAAGGCTCATCAGGCAGCATTCCTACTATAAGATGCTTCTTCCTTCCGTTCCTCCCACAAGGTTCGACAAGAGTTTCTGCTTTGTGGAATACAGAAAATCAGAGCATGTAAACTTTCTGACCTTCTAGAAAAGCCAATATATACATATTTTCAGAAAAAAAGGGAGTTATGTGCTCACCATAATGTTCCATCTGAGTAGTTCTACTTCATTTGTCTTCAACCTGTGGGTCCTCAGATATGACACGGCCGCATTTTCCAGTTACGGCTCCAAGCTCCATGCTACTCCCCTTACCCATAATGCCCCTGTCTCCCTTCTCCCTTCAGATCAAGTTTGCTGCCTAACTGGTAACAGATATCTGACCAAATAACACCTTATCCTCCAACCCAAACATCACAAATGAACTTTAGCCCTGACAGAACCAAAGATCCCAGCAATAATTGTCCAGTACAAAAGACATATCCCAAAGGATAAGATTAGGGGGAAGGAGGGGGGAACGGCTGAAGACAAATGAAGTAGAACTACTCAAATTGAATGTTATGGTGAGTACATAAATTATTTATCTGAAGTAGTTTACTTCATTTGCTCTTCAACCTGTGGGACAGAGTCCCCAGCTACCTAACTCTTGGAAGGCTCTCAAGGAAGGATATTCCGGACCACCGTAGAAAGTACAATTTTGTACCTACCATAAATGTAGATGTTCGAGTGCTCATACAGCTGCAGTCATTACAGATGGGTTATCCTGCCGTCAGGCGGGTCCTCGGTCGGCCGAATTCCAAAGTCTAGGTCCGGCGTCGGTTGTTGTCGCTTCTTCCCTGACGTCAGTGCGGCAGGGGTACAAAAGTGGCAGCCAACGCCATTTTCTTCAGTTTTTCTTGCCCCAGATGTCAGGTGCCCCCAGAAGGAAGGCAAAACATAATGTTATGCAAACATGCAATATAGAAAAAAATCAAAAAACAGTAGTTGCAAGCAAATACACCATAAAAGAATACCCCAAATAGGTTGTATGATAGAGGGGGGGGAACCTGGACTGCAGCTGTATGAGCACTCGAACATCTACATTTATGGTAGGTACAAAACTGTACTATGTTCATCGTGCATACAGCTGCAGTCATTACAAATGGGAAGAATCCCAAAGCTAAGTAAGGGTGGTAGGCACTAAGTGGAACTAGGAGGAGCGAGGATGCCCTGCAAGACTGCTGTGGCAAAACCCACTCTAGATTTAGAGTATCGTGGAAGGTGATAGTGCTTGGAGAAAGTGTGCACTGAACTCCAAGTGGCTGCTTCCAAAATGTCCTTGGGTAGGGACCCCCCTGAGGAAAGTTGCAGAGGTAGCTGTGGCCCTGGTGGAGTGGGATCTGATGCATGCAGGCACAGTTTTTCCATGAAATGAGTAACAAAAGCGTATGCAGTGGGCTATCCATTTTGAAATTGTCTGTTTGGAAATAGCCTTTCCTTGAGCACCTGTAGCATAGGGCACAAAGAGTTGCTCAGATTTCCTGAATGGCTTTGTCCTGTCCAAATAATAACGAAGTTGTCCGTGAATGTCCAAGGAATGTAGTAGTCTTTCCCCTTTGTTTTGTGGATTTGGATAAAAGGTAGGTAAGTGGATAGTCTGATTCAAAGCTACACTGGATACTACCTTTGGCATAAAGGTAGGGTTGGTTCATAAGGAAACTCTGCCCTGATGGAAGATGATGAATGGTTGCACAGCCATGAGGGCCTGTAGCTCCGAAACCCTGTGTGCTGAGGTGACAGCCAGAAGAAAGGCTGTTTTCCATGACAAGTATTGTAGTTCTGTTGAAGAAGCTGGCTCAAAGGGGGGAAGGGTCAGCTTTTCCACTACGAAGTTGAGGTCCCAAGCAGGGACTGGTGGTTTCCTTGGGGGTTTTATATTTTTTGCCCCTCTGAGGAACTGCCTTAAGAGAGGATGTGAGAATAAAGGAGGATCTGTGTTGTATTGTGCAGAAATGGCTGAAGCGTGGATCTTGATGGAGGAGAAGGAAAGTCCACTATTTAACATCTCAGCTAGGTACTGTAAAATTCGAGGTATATTTATTACCCAAGGATTCTGGCCCTTTTCTTGATTCCAGGCACAAAATCGTTTCCATTTGGCGGAGTAGGCTTTTCTAGTAGAAGGTCTTCTGGCCTCCAAGATGACATCCTGCACCTCCTTGGAGAGGAGAGTCTGTTGGGAAATTAAGGAATTCTCCATGCAGCTAGATTTAGGGTTTTGAGCTGGCTGTGAAGGGTTTTGTAGTTGTGCTGGGACAACAGAAGAGGGCCTAGAGGTAGGATCCATGGTGGGGAATGTGTCAGGCTCTTCAGGAGCGGATACCAGTGTTGTCTTGGCCAGTCTGGAGCAATGAGAATCATTTGCGCCTCTCTGCTCTGGCTTTTAATAGAACTTTGGTCAGTAGAGGAAGAGGCGGAAGGCATAAACTGTCAATGTTGTCCAATTGAAAGAGAGTGCGTCCACTTTCCAGGCCTGTGGATGATAGGTCCTTGAACAAATTTTTTTCAACTGGTAATTTCTGTCGGTAGCAAATAGATCTATGTCTGGCTGTCCCCATGCCTGAGTTATCTTTGTGAAAACTTGAGGATGCAACTTCCATTCGTGTGGATCTGTCATATTTCTGCTTAGGTTGTCTGCCAGTGTGTTTTCCTTCCCTGGCAGGAATTGTGCCTGTAGTTGAATTTGCAATTCCAGTGCTGTGTTCCACAGGGTCAGGGCTTGCCTGCACAGGGGGTATGAATGAGTTCCCCCCTGTTTGTTTATGTACCACATCACTGTGGTGTTGTCTGTCCTTATCAATAGCTGGCCTGGATGCAGTAGGTCTTTGAAGGTCATAAGAGCATTTTGCACGGCTAGCATCTCCTTTTGGTTGATGTGTAGGTGCTTCTCTTTTTGGGACCATTTTCCCTGAATGCACTGATCTGCCATGTGTGCTCCCCAGGCGTAGTTTGAGGCATCTGTTGTGATGATTTGAGTTGCTTGAGGTACACAGAAAGGGAGACCTGTGTTTCTTTGGCATGCTTGAGCCCACCACAAAAATTCCTTTTGAAGGCATGGAATGAGTGGTATAATTGTTTCCAAGCTGTGGCTGTGATGAGACCATAAGTTTTTTAGGTACCACTGAAGTTTCCTCATATGCAGCTTTGCACATGGGATTAGTAGGATGCAAGATGCCATGAATCCCAGAGCCTGCAGGACTTTCCTTGCAGTTAGCCTGGTGAAAGTTGCCATTTTGCTGAAGTATTGAGACAGTTGCCCTTGTTTGTCTGGCGTGAGGTAGGCCATCTGGGTGGTTGTATTCAGGCTGGCACCCAGGAAAATTATTTGTTGAGAGGGTATTAGTTTTGATTTCTTTTTGTTGACTGTGTATCCCAGGAAGTTTACCAGTTTTATTACAAACGCCAGATGCTGCAATAGTATGTCCTTGCTGTCCGTTTGGATCAGGCAGTCGTCCAGATATGGGTAGATTTGTATTCCTTGTAGTCTGCAGAAGGCGATTACTGATGCCAGGCATTTCGTAAACACTCTGGGCGCAGTAGATAAGCCAAAGGGCAATGCAGAGAATTGGTAATGGGTTGAACCTGCAAGAAATCTGAGGTATCTTCTGCAATCTTGTCTGATGCAGGTATGCCTCCTTGAGGTCCAATGTTACCACCCAAGACTCCTTGCCCAGCATGGGAAGAAGCTGCTGTAATGTGAGCATCTTGAATTTTGGCACCTGTAGATATGTGTTTAGGATGGATAGGTCTAAGATAGGTCTCCAATCTTTGTCTTTCCTTGGTATCAGGAATAGTCTGGAATAAAAACATTGACCTTGTTCTTTTGCAGGTACCTCTTGAATCGCTTTCATGTCCAGGAGAGTGGAAATTTGTCTTTGTGCCTCTGCCCTTTGATTTTGTGGCAGGCTTGGCATGCCTCTCATTTTTGGAAGGGTGTGAAAGTGGAACCTGTAGCCTCTGTCTATAATGTTCAGAATCCATTTGTCTTTTGTAACAATATGCCAATTTTTTGAGAATAATGCCAGTTTTCCGCCAAAGGTGCTGTCATTAAAGCTTTGCTTGGCAGGTATAGGGGGAGGTCATCGTGTCTGTTTTCTAAATGACTGTGATCTATCTTCTCCACCTCTTGGGGTTGGTGCTTGCCACTGTCTTGCTCGGTAAGATCCTTGAGGTTGCCCTCTACCCCTTGGGCATCTGTATCTGCCCCTTTGAGGTCTGTCCGTGGCTGGAAAGGACCAATTTTTTGAAGGCCAGTTTCTGCTGAAACGTGGAGGCTGTACCTGCAGGAAATCTTTCACTGTTTGCATTGATTTCGCTTTTTCCTCCATTTTCTTTAGTACCTCCTCAGCTTTAACACCAAACAATACATCTTTTTGAAGTGGTGCATCTAATAATTTTGCTTTGACATGATCTGGTAAGGTTTGCTCTTTGAGCCAAGCATGTCTACGTATAACAGACCCCGTAACAGCAGCTCTACATGAGGCCTCTAAAGCATCAAAACCACACTGCAAGGTATGTTTACCCACTTGCTCTGCACCATGCAACAAATCCTGCAACTCTATCAAATCTGGTTGTTCTGGTTGTGTCATTTTGCTTTTCAACTGAGATAACAAAAACTGTTGATACTTTAACATATGGAATTGACAGTTTAATGCCGTCATGGTTAAAGTGGCTGAGGTATACACCTTTTTCCCCCACCTTTCTAATGCTCTGGAATCTCTCTCTGAAGGTAATGTTTTTTTAGCAGTAGAGGCCTTAATTCCTTTGGGACCCTGTGAAATAGTTTCTGGGTCAGCAGTATGGCTTTTATATAGGAACTGGTGAGAATCAGGAACCCGGTAGTACCTGTCTGGTTTAACAGGAGCTGGAGGTAAAGAATCTGGATTAAGGCTGGCTTCTGTGTACACATCATCCAAAATATCTAAAACAGGAGGGATAGCCAGGGGCCTATGTTGGGGGAGCAGTAGAAATTCCCTGAGCCTTTTCTTGGAATCTGAGTAATCTTGGCCTTCCCAGTGAAAGTGTTCCCTCAATGTATGCAGGGTTTCCCCAAAACAGTAGTCCTCAGGATGGGAGACCGAGGGAATAGACTCCTCAGCATCAGAGTCTTCGAAAGGGGAATAGGCGTAATCCTGGTCCTCAGAGTGTTCTGAGGTCATAGAAGCTTGATCTGAGGAAGGGTAGTCTTCCTCTAATCTGGGTCTTTTGTCAGAGGGGGGTTGAGAACCCCTGATAAGAGTAATCAAATCCTCAGCCATTTTAAGCATCTGCTTTTTAGGCATGGGGCCTTGAGAGGAGGTCTGAGGACCCTGTTTTTTGGTTTTCATGGCTGCTTTAGATTTAGATTTAGATTTAGTGAAAGATTTAATAGAGAAGGAGGAAGGCCTGAAGACGCCTTCAGAAATGGCAGGCCTGTCTAAATTCTGAGTTTCCCCGCCAAGAGTGGTGTCGGTATTTGCAGTAGGAATGGGGTCCGAGGAGCCTGCGACCTCAGGTACTGAAGTCACCGGTAATGTAGTTTCATCGGTACTCAGGGGCTGTGTAGGCACCTCGCTGAGAACCGGAGAACCGGTAGTCGGCCTAAGCGTGGTCTCAGTAGTCAATGCGGACCTCGGTCCTTATCTTTGCGTCTTTTGCTCAAAACTGGAGTCGGAGTATCCGACGACATGATATAATTACATTTTTTGCCAAAATAATGAAGGGCGAACTCCGCCCGGCGCTTAATAGTGTGCTTGTTGAATCTAGCACAAAAACGGCAGGCCGAGACGTCGTGGCCTGGGCCTAAGCAAGGTATACAGAAAGAGTGGAAATCCTTATGCGGTATTTGCTTCCCACATGAAATGCAATTATTAACTTTGTCTGACATCGGTCTGAGGCAGGAAAAGTTTCCCAAACGGGGTACTTAGCTTTAAAGAAGACTACGGCTGAAATACTTTCGTAAATCTCAGGAGCTGGCCGACCGGCACATGCGAACTGCTTCTGCTTCGGGCACCGCGCGGCAAGAAAGACTGGAGAAAATGGCGTCGGCTGCCTCTTTTGTACCCCTGCCGCACTGACGTCAGGGAAGAAGCGACGACAACCGACGCCGGACCTAGATTTTGGAATTCGGCCGACCGAGGACCCGCCTGATGGCAGGATAACCCATCTGTAATGACTGCAGCTGTATGCACGATGAACATCCAAAGGATGCTCTACTCCTACAAACCAAATCTAGTTTATAATGAGAAATAAAGGTGTGAGATGAGGCTCAAGTAGCAGCTGAACAAATCTCATCCAAAGAGACCCTAGACCAAAAAGCTGCTGACGTAGCCATAGATCGCGTCGAATGAGTCTTCATTCTTCTTGGAAGAGACAAACCTCTATCTGAATTAAGCCCAGCCAATGCACTGAGAAATCCAGCGAGCAATAGTCACTTTTGAGACAGGTTTACCTAAGAAGGGCTTGGCATAGGACAAAAAAAGCTGACCAGACTTGCGGAAAGGTTTAGTCCTGTGCAAATAAAACCTCTACTGACTGTGTACATCCATGAAATGTAATCTGTATTGCCCTTTGTTCTGGTAGTTCGGAAAAAATACTGGTAAATTAATAATCTGATTAATATTGGCCTCCGAGGCTACCTTGGGAAGGAAGGATGGGTTAGTGCATAGCAACACTCTATCCTTGTAAAAGATCATGTAAGGGACTTTGATAGAAAGAGCTTAAAGCTCCGACACCCTTCTAGCAGATGTAATGGCAACCAAGAAGACAGTTTCCCAGGTCAAAAACTGTAGATCCACAGATGCCGCAGGCTCAAAGGGAGTAGAAACCAATGCTTGCAACAACAAAGTGATGTCCCACAGAGGAATGGGGTCCTTAACCAGGGGTTTGAGAAGAAAAGCACCTTTGAGAAAAGTTTTACAAAGTTTAGCCAACGAAGACAAGTCCACCCCAACATGAAAATTAGAAATGGCGGCTAGTTGGACTTTCACCACTAAGGAACTACCGACTTGATGAAAAATGCCAGCTAGAAAATCTAAAACTGCTGAAAGCTGTGCAGTGAAAGGGTCCAAAGACCTCTGAACAGTCCAAATAGAAAAAATGTCTCCATTTAGTGAGATAAACTTTTCTGGTGGACGATTTATGAGCCGTCACCAGAATGGATTTAACAGGAGATGACAGACCGAGAGTCCTAAGAATCATGGGAACCAGAGCAGCCAAGCAGTGAGCTTCAGACTGTCCAGATCTGGATGAGGAATCCCCAAGGGATGTGAAAGCAGATCCGGGACCGGATCCAAGGTCCATGGTGGAACAACTAGGTGAGATCTGAGTAAGGGGAAACCAAACCTGTCGAGGCCAGAATGGGGCGATGAGGATCACAACGCTCCCTAGCCTTCGGGCTTTCTGCAGAAACTTTGACATGAGGGGAAGAAGGGGATATGCATAAAGGAGCCTGGGAGGCCAAGCATGAATCAGAGCATCTCTGGGGGCTTCAGCGCGAAAAACTCACTGCATTTCGCATTAGAAGGAGATGCAAAGAGATTGCAGCAAGGAAGACCCCACTCTAGGAAGATCTGCTCCGCTACTGAAGGCTTCAGAGACCACTTGTAAGGCATCAGGATAAATCTGCTGAGCCTGTCCGCTAAGATGTTGGGCCATCCCAGGATGTGCGTTGCCACCAGAAAACAGTCGGTGGAGATCGCCCATTTCTACACTCTCGTGGCCTCTCGACATAAGGGATAAGATTTGGTTCTCCCCTGTTTGTTGCTATACCAGACCACTGACATGTTGTCCATCTGAATTACAATCAATCTCAGAGAAAGATGAGCATGGAGGGCCTGCAACGTGAAAAGAACCACTCTCATTTCTAAAACACTGATGTGCAGATAGGTCTCAGAAGGGGACCACGTGCCTTGGACTGTCCTTCCCGAGCAATGCCCCCCCCACCTAAGTAGGGAGGCGTCTGTGGTCACCATGGTTTGGCATAAAGGAGGTTAAAAAGGGCGTCCCTTGAGGAGATCCAGGGGCTGAATCCAACACCAAAGGAAGTCCCTGCATGCTTTTGAAATTCTCACTGGAAAGGACAAAGGGAGGTCTAACAGTGACCACTGAACTGCTACAGTCCACTGCAGTACCCTCATACGAAGGTGTGCTATGGGGAGAAGATTTATCGTGGACGGCATAGAACCTAAAGCTCTTAACACTGCTTCGGTTGCTGGTAAATGGGCCTGAAGAATGTGTAAGACGTGTAGCCTTCAAGCTGTGTATCCTGTCTGAGGTGAGGAACACTTTCGACTGTATTGTATCCAGCCGTGCCCCAATGAAATCTAGAATCTGAACCAGGTGAAGAGCAGACTTGTTCATACTGACTGTAATGCCCAACTTGTTGGCTAACTGAAGGAAGGAGTCCCTGGCCTGAAATAGTAGATGCTCTGAGGGGGCGGTAAAGAGACAATCGTCCAGGTACAGAAAGACCTGAATGCCCTGAAGCCTCAGGTGAGCTGCTACCACTGCCATAACCTTGAGAAACACCCAGGGGGCTGTGGTGAGACTGAAGGGGAGGGCTTAAAATTGGTAATGACTGGCTCCCAGCCAGAAGCGAAGGAGCCTCCGGGAGCGCCTGTGCATTTTGATGCGACAGTACGCATCCTGGAGGTAAATTGAGCACATCCAGTCTCTGTCCTGCAGATAAGGCAGAATAGATTGAATCGTGACCATCCAGAATTTTGTCTTAGTTACTAACAGGTTCAATTGGGACAGATCCAATATTGGTCTGAGGTCCCCCATCTTTTTTAGCACTAAAAAGAACCTGGAATAAACCCCAGATCCAGACTGTCCTGGGGGGACCGGTTGGATGACTCATTTTCTCAGCAGTGAGTCTACTTGCACTGCTGCTTCCTCCTGCTGTGTGGGCGGGACATCTGGGACATCTGGGAGGGTTTTGTTGGAATGGGGTAGATCCTTGAAGGAAATGAAATATCTTCTGGATATGACCCGCAGCACCCAGTGATCTGTCGTGATGGACTCCCATGTTAGTGGGTGAAGCGACAGATGACCCCCGACTCCCTCCAGAGATGGACAGCCAGGCAACCCCTCAGGGTTGCTGTCTGGGTTTATCAGAGAAAGGTTCTCTGGACCTGAAATTCCTAGGACCCCTCTGCCTCTAGGGCGGCGTCTATCATATCTCCCTCTACCTCTGGTGGAAGGTGAGTCCTGAGTGTCCCGGGAAAACATTGGAGACTTGTAGAACCACATCTTCTTCTGGCCTCGCTGGTTTCTGGAAAAGGACCTTAGAGGCGGTGAGAAGTGGACCCCGATGGCAGACAGTGTCTTCCTGTCCTTCTCGTTCTGGACCAACGTCTCTCTGACTGTCTTCCCAAAGATGGAAGAGCCATCATAAGGGGCATTGGTAAAAGATGCCTTGAAGGGCTCCGAGAACTGACATAAGCGGAGCCATCTGTGGCGCCGGATGGCAACGCCTGACCTCACCGCCCATGCGGCTCCCTCAGTGGCAAGGGAGAGCAAACGCATGGATGTGTTGGCTACAGATTTTAGGGTGGCCATTCATGCATCGAACATCTTCCTGTCCTCTGCCAACATGGACCCTGGGGTCGACTCCATGACTTCCTTAACCAGATCTCTCTGGAGTCAAATAACATGTGCCATGTAGTTCAGCGCACTCACACAGCAGGTTGCTGAAGCATAGACTCACTTCCCAAAACAATCCAGTGTCCTCGACTCTCAGACCGTGGAACTTTCCTGGGCGAGTTCCTTCTTGGTGGCCACCGCCAGCACCAGCATAGCATCTACAGGGGACCCCTTGTGCCAGTGTAATTTGTCTGCAGGAGGGCTTAAGACCTTGTCCAAGTGCTTGGGTATTGGCTCTACAGTGTCCAGCTCCTTCCATGCCCTAGATATTATCAAAGCCACAAGTGGATCGGCAGGAGGGGACACCCAAAAAGTACATGGGCCCGAGCCGAATGCCTCCAGAAACATGGACTAGTCAGAGGTTGATTTTGGGGTGGATCACCCCCCCCTTTGGTGAAAGATCTCCATGATGTCTCCAAAGGAGACATCCACGAGGGGTGATCATGGGGAACCTTCCCCTTTCATCCAGGTCTGTGTCTTCTGTGAAGGACTCTGGAGGAAAGTCCAAGCGCCTCCTTTTACACGTATGCTTGCGGGGGGGCTCCTCAGGGGGACTCTCTGGGGAGGTCTCACAAGCAGGTTGTTCCAAGGCCGGAATGTCCTGGGGCATTACGGCTACAGGCTGTCCCTGACAGGGCAAGATGGTCGGACCTATACTCAAGGCCAGGGGAGGTCCGGACAGACTCCAAATATGAAATAGTCAGAGGCCTCGACCCTGCAAGAACCCTTTCCACCACGTCGAATGCAGAGGAGGAATGGACCTCCTGGGCTGAACTAGTGAAAGCTGCTCCCCCCGATCCGACCAGGGAGTCAGAGCCAAGAAGTCAAGGGGGATACTTCTCTCTGACAAGCTTGGAGCAGACAGTATCCCATTGGATGCGATCACGAGGCTGCGTCTCGAAGAGCTCAGATCCGATCTAGTTGGATCCGACACACTCAGGGCACTGGCCGGCTTTGAAGTACAAGGGACCATCGGCACTGACCTCTCAACTTCGACCGTTCTCAGATCCAGCAGCTCCAAAAACGGATCAGAGAAGGAGTGATAGGTCTAAATACTGGTTGGAAGGTGTCCACTCTGGTGGGAGAAGGCCCTGGCTAGACCCCCATCTATATTTGAGTGTGAATAAATCTCTGCATCATCTTGTCCATCTCTGCTTCAGATAGGCTCTAAGTAGTGCAAGAGGACGCTGCCGAAGTGGGCCGAGAGAGCCAGTGGGGAGAAGGCCTAGGGGGCGACTGGCTAACTAGAACCTCGGGCTCAAGCGAGAAACTTGGGGACCTGAGCCAAGGTGAAACAGGCCTGGAAACAGGCTTAGCCTTCGGTGGGGGGGCCAGCCTCTGACGAGAGGTCAGGGGAGCTCTTGCGAGGTCGGTTATTCTTGACCTTATCCCCTTCCCTGGGCCTCTTGGCGAGAGGGTGAGTCCCAGAAGCCGAGGAAGGGGAAGAAGCAGCAGCCACTGCTTTCTTAGTGGGAGAAGTTGGGATGTCCGTCCCAGCAGTGGAGGGCAACAGGCCCTTGACAATCAGTTTATCCTGTCCTTAAGTAAGGTTAAACCAAGTGCAAAGAGGACAGGGGGACTGGAGGTGAGCCACCCCCAAACAAACCATGCACAGAGTGTGGCCATCCTCTGGGGAAATCTTATGGCCACACACTGTGCATCTTTTGAAATCAGGCTTCAGGGCGTCTGCCATGCCTTAGCCGGTTCAAAGTAAACACACACACACACACACACACACACACACACACACACACACACACACACACACACACACACACACACACACACACACACACACACACACACACACTACCATGAGGAAAGAGAAGAGGAGAGGAAGATGCAAAAGCCTACAAGAAACAAGCTACAAAGAACCCCATGAAGGTATAGAAAAGGCTAGGAGTGAAAAGGATAGTTATAAAAGTCCAAAAAGTTAAATTTTACACTTTAAAACTGCAACAATACCACAATGGAGCTCGAACCACGCTGCTTCCTCTCAGGCGGCAAATGAGATCTGGGGGAGAAGGGAGACAGGACATTATGGGTAAGGGGAGGAGAATGGAGCTCGGAGCCATAGCTGGAAAATGCGGCTGTGTTGTTCCGATATGGAAAAGAGGACCCACAGATTGAAAAGCAAATGAAGTAAACTACTTCAGATCTGCAACTCTATCACCACTGGCAATGCCCAGTCCCTGAAGAATAAATTCTATTCATATTTAGCCCTGGACAAAAAGTGATTCAGTATAATCAACATAATTTTTTTAAGCAAATATAAAACATGCATCAGACAAAAATGTTAATGTGGAAGAAAAATTAAGCTTTACATCCACTTAACAAGCATGAGGAAATTCTTCCAGTTGTAATTAGAGGCCATCCAAAACATCTGACAACCTATCTCATCCTCCACCAAACAGGCACAATGCCTTCTGTTAGGCCTGAGTGCTTTGTGTTTAGAACTGCTATATGACAACTTATAATGTTCAAAACCTACTTATAAGTATGCAATACGGCACAAGCAAGGTACGTTACAGATCTTACTACACATCCAGAGGTGTTGTGAGGCATGAATCTGAAGGGCAAGTGCCTTTCAGTCCCTGGGCATAAGGTAATATGTATACCATGACATTCCCAACACTTGTAAAAATTAGCATATGTATTTTTTGCAGTTTAAATTTTACATTTACCAGTTTATGCATGCTAATTACATGCCTTGTACAGAATTTTAATGTAAAATACTTTTCGGGGCCATTTTAACTAAATGTTATCTGTGCAAAGTTATAACTTTCTAATTGTATGGAGTTCTGGTTTGAAATTTTCAAGGTAGTCATTTAAGGGACTTTTCTGTCAAACTGTCATGCAGAAGACACAATACTTCAGCTAAGTTCTAGCAGATGAGGACACTTGTCAATAGTACTTCATAAATATGTATACTGCTTCCCAGGTAGTAAAGCCTCAAAATTATTCATTCTGGTGGTAACTGCTAAAAACTGAAAGACAAAAATATGCAAGCAGTAATACGCTCAACATTATTTTTTGGATTGATTTAGCTGATATCATGCTTCCTATAACTTTAAAAATATTTACATAGGTAATGACTTTGGTAGCAACCCTCACGAACAGGACAAAAAGTATGCAGTAATGACCCCCACCCAATCATTTTCTTATGTTTAGTTGATGGTATACTCATTGCCTTTCATTAATTGGGTTTCCGTGGTAATTTTTGTGTGTGTTTTCATTCTATTTGAATATGCATCTGTATTCATGTACTGTTTTAATTTTGTGTACTGCATCATCAAATTTACCTCTTTGGTCAAAATGCCTGGTAGATTCTACCTACTGCATTTGTCGATTTGACTGCAATTTAATATGTTAGAGTGGTTGGTTTCTGTTGATATGGTGACTATTTTTTGCTACAAGATATTCACTTCCTTCTATTCCTACTGCTTAATTTTATGTTTGTGGAGTTTATACTTTGTCTTTCTTCATGAGATTATTTTTTTACCTCACTGGATGACTTTTTAGAGTTCCTTATTCAGTAATGCACTTACATCAGAGTTTTAAAAGTACATCTGTTACTGTAAAGTGTTCTTAATCTGTGTAAACTTAAGTTTTGACTTGGTGTTTTGATGCTTTTGTACTGATTTATTGTAATTTTTTTAGCATTTCTGTGTTTGACAGTTTTTACTGCTAAAAGACGTTTCTAAATGGTGGTAGTTTATTGGATTTTGCAGTCTGTGAGGAAGTAGGGATCTGTGAGAGACTTTGAGACACAGGTGGCCTGCATTAAGTTTTTCCTGTGCACAGAACAACTTTTATGCAGAGGTAGTTAGCAATTTGATTCCTTAGCCATTTTACAAGAGTTAATTATCATAGTTCACAGTGTATTACTGCTGAATCCAGTGGCAAACATTCATGGATAACAAATCTTCTTCTCCCCTTACACTTACAGTTTATACCAACTTTCTCATTACCAGAACCCTTTATTGTTAAGATTGTTTTTTAATGCAACAGATGAAAAAGCATTTCACGTTAATGGAAAAAAATAGTACAGATTTATTTAGACTGCCATAGGACTTGGCATTTGGTATTACTGCAAATGTTTACTTCATATGAATGCTTTTGCACTAAAAAGAAATCAAGCTCAGACATAAGCCTTATTCCACAAATTGTATTTGCTTATTATTTTCTATGCTGTCACAACAACTGATTAACATTCACATGTGTACATATTCTTGGGTCTTACAGAAAAGTAAAGCTTAGCATAATGAATTGAAACTCATAAGGCACCTCAGACATAAAGCTGCTATAAAACATACAACTTAGCAGCATAACTTTCAAATGTCCAGATTTTTGCCTCATATTTTTGGTCTGTTCCCTATAAAATTTGTGATCTGGTAAATCGTTGGGAATTGAAGTCACTAAATAATGACAGATGTTTGAGTTTCAGACTTTGTATCTTTCAGAAAATGCATGCTAAAGGAAAACCTATTATTCTAGTAATCTTTTAAGTTTATAACAGTAATAGTTAAAATTTGTCCCCAATTTTGGGCCTTTATTCCATCATTATTTTTGGCTTTGTCTGGATTTGTTGCTGACAGAGGCAGCTGTGTACACACCTTACGGAGTAGTAAAAAAAAACAAAAATAAAGAAACAGTGTAGTGCATTAGATAAAATAGCATGATGAGTAGTGACATACAAGGGATGGGGCAATTCAAAAACTCACTTTGTGCCACTACACTAGAATTAAAAACAGCATGGTATGCACTGCATACTAATGACTACATAATGACATACAAATGAATGTTAACATGCTCAACAGATCTAGCTCATGTACAAATGACAAAGTCAAAGATGGTAGCAATTTTCAGAAATGTATAAAATTTGCGCATTGAGCCACAATGATTAGTTTAACTGAACATCATTTCTCAGTGACTAGGAATATCATTCATGCTATGATGCTAGGAGCAGCATCTGCTGTAACTGGGAAGCATACATTAGAAGCTGCTTTGGAAGCCTTTGACACCATCCCCCACTCTGGAATCATAGATAGACTTGCTAAGCTGGGCATTAATCCCTACATCACTCGATGGGTTGCCAACTGGCTTACAGACATAACCCACACTGTAAAGGTAGCCACCTCCAAATCCAGCTCCAGACAAGTGACAAGTGGAGTACCTCAGGGTTCAGTCCTGGGACCACTCTTGTTTGGCATCTACTTCTCTGAAGTACAGGCCAACACTAAGGGACTCTGGCTAACAAAGTTTGCAGATGGCTGTAAACTGGGAGCCATTATTGAATCCCTAAATGATGTGGATATTCTACAAAAGGGCCTTACAGAAACAGATGCTTGGTGCCAGAGCCATGGGCTCAAGCTCAGTGCCAAGAAATGTATAGTTATCCCCTTTGGGGAAAAACATGTACCCGTGAATTACACATAGGTGGCAGTACACTAAACACTGAAAGTGTGATAACAGACTTAGGGACACAGGTGGACAGTGGTCTCACCTTCGATAACCACATTGCCACAACAGTCAGGAAATCCTTCTATGTGGCACACCTCATCACTAAGGGATTTTCATCCAGAAAAAAGGAGGTCATTGTCCCACTGTACTCATCCCTCATTAGACCCATTATAGAATACAAATTCCTGTCTGGTATGTACCTCTCAAGACATCTGCAACAACTGGAAAGGCCGCAGAATTACCTCACTAAAAGAATCACAGGCCTAAAGCAGATGCCCTATGCTGACCTCCTTAAAAAACTCCAGCTATATTCTGTCGCATATCGTCTACTCAGAGATGATCTCTGCTTAACATACAAGGCCATGTCAAACCCAGAGCTGTTGGACATGCTACACTTAAAGAAATCCCAATCCCTCAGAGCCACATGCTCTAGGGATCTAAACCTTGTCATCACAATAAACAAAACATGCTGGAGGGATAGGTTCCTGACCAAGAGACACCCCAGACTCTTGAAAAGACTGCCCATACATGTCAAGCAGAGCACCTCTTTGGCCCTCTTCAAAACGAACCTTGACGACTGGATGGGAGAAAGGGAATTCACCCCTGGGATCACATTAGTCGGCCTGCTAGACAGGGGTCCAGGGAAGTAAATAGTGTGGGAAGAAATAGCCAGGGGAATTGTTATGGCTAGGCTTGTATAGGCCCTAGGGCTGATAGCCTAGTACCAACCTATGAACCTATAAGTCAGTGTCCATGATTTGGTGCACCACCACCCTTCATGTCACAGAGGAGTCCATCAACAGCCAGCATACCATTATCTTCATGACAAGGACACAGAACACAGTTGACTGTTACCATGCACAGAGCCATCATATGGAAGTTAGCTAACATGTGCTGTCCTCACATGGGATAAAGAGAGATACATGGATTGCCTATCCCAATGGCAAGAAAGCCTGAGCAGCATTAACCATACTTTCTACTGAGACCTTTCTGCATCTGACTAGGGATATGACAAAGAGTCTTGCCGACCTCATCTTCATGAATCCTACACCATTTCCCTAACATGATTCTGATGTATTTGGTTTCATTAGACAGCAAAGAAGAGAAACCCCACTACACAGGCATCATATAACATAGTCCTTTACCTGAGATTCTGGGGACTAATGACTGTAACCACATTACTATCAAGGCCACACCTAATCAACAAGATATCAGGTAGATCACCCAGGAGGACTTCTAATCCATCAACTATCAGGTACAGTGCACAGTGTTGTATACGATGTGTCTGTCCTCCAACCATGCAGTTCACATAATTTCCACATCTGGAACACATGTGACCTATACTAGATTTTCACTTGGGGGGCTTTCTACAAGGTCATCTAGTAGGTAGATGCAGACAGTGTCAGCCAGTGATGTCATAAAGGTCCAGTCCCATGAACATAGGTAGAAGACCATTCACAATAGTGTTTGCTGCTGTGTACTGAAGGTGATGCCACATATGCATTGGAGCCATGGCTGATGACCTCCATCGTCAGCCCCTAAGTAGTGTAGGAGAAGGTATATAACACCACACTGATGAAGACATGCAAAACTGCCAAACAGGTGGTGGGGTGCTGAAGCCATGCTTCTGCTGCCTAGATACATTGCACTGCACTCTGATTCAAACACCTGCAGCAAGATATTTGTGGTGTGTGTCATTCTGCACAGCAATGTGCTATAAAAACTGTTACAGCAAAGGGATATCATAGTGCTGGTTGACATATCGGTGTGAGTAGGAGAAGAGGAGCCAGGTAAGGAGATATCAGAAGATGCAGTTGTGCCTAGTAGCTCATGCAGGACACAGGCAGGTGCAATATATCATGGTACTAGTAAAAATGCAGTGTTTCATCTACTACTATGGGTCATAACAAGACAAATACAGCACAACAATAATGTATGTATTTAGACACCCAGGCTCCACTTTACAGGGGACTGATGGCCACTCCATAAATTAACACACTACCATAATAATATTAGCCATATACAGCAGACTCCCTCTTATCCAGCCTCTCTTTAACCGGCCATCAAAATTTCTGCCATAGCCCTGGCAAAAGACAACACAGAAGAACAGCACTTCTGCCTCCTCTAGGCTTAATAATGACAGACATTTGAGATTTAGTAAGCATTTTTCTAAAGAAAATGAAGTCTAACACAAATCCTGTTATTCTAGCTGAGTTATAACCCATAAACAATACTTTGTATGCTTTTTCTGATTAACCAGCCATTTGTTTATCCAGCCTAAGGTCCGGTCCCATCAAGACTGGATAAGATACTGTAGGTGAGCACACCAAAGCCATCATTATTTGCACAGCTAGAGGAGCACAGTGGCATGAAATTGCAACACTAGTATAGGTGGAATGGTCATGGGTGGTGCCTGCAGTAAACACACACATGGCTAAATGTTTTGTGAGATGTCAGGAATCATATTGTCCAGTCATGGGGGTGGACCTTCAAGGAGTGATAAGCTGGCTGCATGTACCATATGGCCCAGCACTGTAAGGTCTGGATGTACCTGGTCAAGGGATGGAGTAGCATGTTGGCTGCATATATGGGAATGTTGTTGTGTGGTGTCCACTACTCTGTGGTCAGACATGGACATGTGGTAGTAATGGTATACCTACAGGCAAGCGAACTGCAAGCTGCAGTTGAACTGCAGGACCTTAAGTTAGAAGCATGGTGGGGTGTGCCCAAAGGGGAGCTGGATGAATGTCAGTCACATCCATTGTGCATCCAGAGTCCGGGTTGAGGCCACAGTGGAGCTGGACAGTCATCAGCCACATACATGAGAAAATCCACGATCATTAGTGGAGGCCGAAGTAGAACAGGGGGAGGACTGATCACATCAAAAGAGCAACCAAGGCCAGACATGGAGGCAGCCATGGACAGTGTGACCATGTCAGGAACTGTGTGTGCCATGCATTTTAATTGTTTGCATGCACCTACAGTGTGCAGTTAAAACTATCACAACCACGATGACCAGATTCCAGCAGAGTCAGTGATGCACTAGTGGCTGCAAGTAGGCTGTCATTTTGGCCATTCCCTGAAATGTTTGACGGTCTTCACATAGGCCATACAGCACACTGAGCAGCACTGATGTGGTCTAATTAGCAGCCATCTGTACCTGGGTGTATCCTGGACATATGGCACCAATGGCGACCAACATGCCTCTCTCCAACAACGTGTGTGTGCAGCTCAGAGGCAGTGTGGCCTTGTCTGCACTGGGGCTCACTGTGTAACAGATGTGGGACTGACACTGATGGGACATCCTACACTAAAACACAGATAATGCTGGAGGTCCAGCGAGGACTTCCATGGTCCCCTCAGCTGTAGAAGAGGGGAGTGCTCGTCCCCTCTTATTGTTGCAGACAGTGCCACTGTATTCTCAGAATGTATCAGGTACACAATGCCATTATTACCGATTACCAGAATCATACTGGGGAAAGAAATGTTGAATCACATAGGAACAACACTATGCAAGTGATCATGGGGACCACAAAATGCCTACCCATAAACAGTTAAAAATTCTTATCACCTTTTACAAGCACTTAATAGTGCTCAGCTCCCTAACTCAGTATGTTTGACTAAACTGTGCAGAGGTGCAAGGCACAGACACTTGGACAGTTGTACCTTGTGGTGTAGGTGATCTCAGCTGCAGACCTAATGTCTCTAGGTGTTAAAACTGGAAATAAGCATGTGTGAGTAAATTAAGCCGATGTGTTAAGCTATGTTATACAGGAATGGCATAAGCTATTACTCACTTTGTGTATCCCTAACAGACATTCAGACAGTCTTAACCAGCCCAGCTTCCACATTCAGTTCATCAGACTACCAGGTAATACTGTTCTCTCACTGAGGGACAGTAGAAACACCTCAATTTCCATGAGCTGCTGCTGCTGCGTTAAGGGTATACCACCTGCACTTGACTTGTCCCCAGCTACGCCCTGGCATAGAGAATCATGTCACTGAACCTATGACACACTAATCCAATGTCCGAGTGTGACCACCTACCACAGTGATTTCCTGTATCCACACCAGTCCCTGTCACATTTAGTTTCAGAAGTCCATGTCTGCTTTAGCCTTGTCTGGGATTCTCCCGCCATGACCAGTGTTGGGGCTGTACTTTTTGACATCTATTTCTCTGAAGTCAAGGCATACATCAAGGGCCTCTGGTTGACAAAGTATGCAGAGACTGTACACTAGGTGTGATCACTGAATCCTGTAAAGACAAGGATACCCTTCAAGAGTGTCTGAAGCAGACAAACAACTGGTGCCAGAGGCATGGACTAAAACTCAATGCAAAAAAAAATGTATAATAGTACCCTTTAGAAAGGCATCCACCCTTGAAAATTAACACATTGATAATACACCCCTAAAAGTAGAATAAGTGGTCAGGGATCTAGGAAGGCATGTTGACAGTAACTTGACCTTTCACTACCAAGTCTCTACTGTGGTGAAAAAATCATTCTGCATTGCACAACTTACAAGTAAGGGCATGGTATCCAGAGCCAAGGTGGTTACTGTTTGTCTGTACTTGGCCGCCATCAGACCAGTCAAGTTCAATGCACCCTTCGGCATGCACCAGACGAGGTACTTAAAATATCTTGAGAGACCATGGAGGTTAGTCACAAAAAAATACAGGGAGTAAAACAAGTATTTTGCAGACCTTCTCAAAGCCCTATCCCTGTACTCAGTCTCCGATAGACTGTTGTGCAACAATCTATGTCTAGCCTCCAAGGCATCCTCTGATTCTACTATTGCACATCCACAAAGCAAACAGTATAACAAATACCTGTTCTAAGGACCTAAACCTCAGCTGTGGCAAACAGGACATGTTAGAGAAACAGGTATGCATCTCAAAGATTCCCCTTTCTCTGAAACTGGGTTCCCATCCATATGACGCAAAGATCATCCCTAAACCTACTCAAACATAATTTGGAGCAATGAATGGGAAATTGCAGATTTACCAGGGTTTGGCACTTATGCCCCTGATGGACCTGGGTGGGGTAAGCTTGTGAATGCTTGATGTATACAGCCTATGTGCTAACTGTAAAATTATTTGGGGGTATTGACATGTCAGCAATATTTTGTTAAATCTGGGATAAGCTTTGCTAAACTTAAAATGGCTCTTGAGTTGATAGCCTAGTAACCACCTATGAACCTATGTGTATATAATGTCTGCAACAACACCTCAGTTTCCCGTAAGGTTAACTTTTCCAGGTGCTGCCATTCTTTTTGTGCTACAATAGCTCAGGTAAACTAATGAGTGCACATGGGGATAATGGTGTGCATAATGACCATCCAAGTAAGCTAACAGCTGCCAAGCCACTGCCTCTAACACCTCTGTGGTGGGGACAGGTCTGTGTGCCGCATGATGTAACTGTTCTGACATTGTACCACAGTGTTGCAGCTGTGAACATGAGTCACATATGCTGTCGCTTGTGCCTCTGCCAACAGCACGGTGTATGCTCACTGTACTCTGAGCCTAGCATCCACATCAGCGTGCTGTTTGTGTGCCTATGCAACATTGTAAAGACAGTTACAAAGCAGGACTGTGACTCACTCTGCATGTTGCCTGTGTTCTGCCTGGATGCCACCAACCCCAAGAGCTGCAAGCTGTTTCCTTGTCCTCAGGAATGCAACTTATCCTGCCTGTTCCCTGCATCCTTTCAGTTTGACCCCCCCCCCCCCACAACATCCTGTCAGACTGTCTTCACGGCCAGTGCAGTGGAAGCACATACAATGCAGCACTGTGTGACAGTGAAAATGGCAACCATACACCTTTGAGTAGTCATTGTAAAGGTGGTGTGCATTACCAGTAATCCTGTCTGTTGTTGCTTTCCTATATTTCAATATACTCAAATATCCACTTTCTTTCATATTCAGTGTTGCCCACTGTAAAACAATCTCTTGAAAAATGGAGACTGATTTTTCTCCTGTTACACTATGTCTCACAGCATAGCTATTACGATAACAAGAACATTTTGCATGGTTATCCCAGAATCGTGCCAATAATGCAATGTGTTTACCAGCTCTATTCTGTGCACTAGGGCCCTGTGTAGTTCGTCCATAAACAATGAAGCCAATGACAGCATGTAACTATGGGGCCCAGCTGTGCTACTAAAGATATGCAATGTGATAATTACCTTGGTCATTAAGCTATTTAGCTAACTGATGAGGTTATATTCAGGCATGGTGGTCGTACAAGCCTGTGGAGACTGGCCAAACAGCTGTCACCCCTCCATGCATCACTAACCATTTCCATCAACCTGCCACAGATGGGCATTGTGCTACTTTGCTGCCCACTGATGCACATTATGTGCTGTCCCTGACATGTGCCATTGTGTCCCAGCTATTACTTTCATTCCTGGGCTTGCCCTGGCAAGTGGACATGGACTCAGCAAAAAGCCACTCTGGCAGATTTCCCATATAGTGTAGTAGGAGTGCTAATTTTTTGCAACTTGCTGAAACGCAGCACACAGAGCACATGCTAAGGTCCCTTTTACTTGCCAGAGTGGCAAGTGATACCATCGAACACTATGACAAGAAGTGCTAGTAATAGTATAGCAATCTGTGAAGGCACCAACAGACATTCTCTACCATTTAGAAGAATAGGTTAGGGAGAGAAACTGCCTCCAAATTACAGTATGATTTCTGTTTTTACTGAGCCACTGTATAGCAGGCCTGAAATGTATAATTACATATACTTTTGGCTGCCATGGGTATGTTGCACTTATAAATGAGTTGCTTTGTTGTTTTATTTTTTAATGATTTACTTTAATTTTTTTCTGCAGGATCAGCCATGGCGCATGCAGAAGTGAGGCAGTAACCACCATGTGTTTCATCTATCACTATGCTGAGCAGTAGGTCCCCAGCAGTTACATGCTCTGCTTCTCTGTGGGGTGATGAAGGTCACCCTATGGAGGGCAACCTGGAGACTCACTTCTGACCTCTGTTGGTGCTTGTCTAGCATGTAGCATATGATCCCCAAAAGAGAGTGGTATGGAGGGCTCCTTCTGTGTCAATGGGCGCAGGGTTTGTCAGTTGCTAAGGACAAAGTTAGACTGGTGTTTCAATGGCCATACTGGCATCCTACAGCACAACCTCACGTGGCTGGTAGAGTTATGTAGTTGGTTAGCCCTGAATATCAGGGCACTATTAATAGATGTCAATTATGGAGGATGAAGGAGTTTTAAGAAGGTTCATCTAAGGGCTAATCTGGCAGGTCATTCTCACCCTACCTGATCTTCCATCATGGTCTTCACCTTTCACGTATGTCACTCCTCTTCCCTTGTTTGTTGTCCAATGCTTCCCTTCACCAATTGTCCACCCTCAGCCTGAGTGTCTCCACTGTTGCCCCCCACTTCGGCGCCACTAACTCCCCTGTCAATCTTTGTGAACATTATATTATTATTTATTTGTGGGTTTCCCTATTGCTATCTTTATACCCTCCTTAGTACCCACATCTTCCCCATGCTTCCTTCCCTTTCTATCTTTCTTCTAAAAAATAAAAGGGCACCTGCACAAATAAAATGTGCCCTTCTTCTCCCACCCCATACCAATCTCCTTCAAATATCTTTTTCTGTATTCCTCTATTTACTCTTTCCCCCTTTTTGAATGTCCTATTACCCACTTTTCCTTTCCATTTACAAAATAAAAGTAGGTGATGCTTTGGTGTGTACACCTTGTATGGGTTCACAGCTATGTCTGTGACGTAGTATGAGGTGCTATGATTCATGTGTGAATGTCAATAGTGTAGGGCATGCCTCCTGCATGTTGATACACTAGGGATCATATGATCGCTCATTTGCACATTGATTGTTGTTATCCCAAATGTCAGGCTACATTACGTAGCACTCTCCCACACATGCTCACTCTAAGTCAGCACTTATGCATGCATTCTTCTGATTGAGAAGCATCACTGTACCTCAGCTACGTTACTTTATCATAGCGAGGTAACATTATGACTCTTTCAGGACAACCTACATAGTCTGACTCACTCCAGCAAATACAACAAGGGTTTCATACTGCTGTATTATTATTGCCATTTATTAGACTCCAGTAATGATTCCTCACTTCACCATATACCCCAAACAAGAAGCAACATGCATTAATACTTTTCAGATCTAGAGGGTATCTATATTACTAAAAAAGCTAATATTCATTACTCACTCCCTTAGCTTCAGATGAAATCTTTTCTGTACCAAAACACACACACACCATAAAATTAACACTCCTTACAAATTTTCTCAGATGAAGTAGCTATGTAAACACACTCTTCCCAATGGCACTAAACACATGCTTTTCATTCCCAAAAGGATATTACTCCATACTTGCTAAGACAATTGCAATGTAAATATCTTAAAACAATACTTTTTATCTGATCTGGATCCTTCACACTAGTAAATGAGCTAATCATGTCTTGCTACACAGTACACTAAAGCGCTGTACTATTCTGAAGTGGATTCGCAAGTTCTGAGAAACGAAGTAAGACCAGATCAACAATCTAAGTAACAACTATTCTATATTCCACTCTGAAGGAGGGGAAAGGGGAGTACCAGGAAACCCAGCACTGATCAGTTACTTTTCATGCTACACATTAATAACTTAAAAGAACAATCTATGATGTCAGTTTAGACACTCTTTCTGCATACACTGACATTTAATGCAAGTTTTAGCCTCACATTAATAAAGCTACAATAACCTTCAGAATGCCTTCACTAGAATATCTGTAAAACCCCAATGCCAGAACCCTTGTACTCCACTCCCACTACTAACTATGTAATGCTAAGCTCAGAGTTCCACTATGATTCGCATATCAGCTGTTTTAACAGCATTTAATTTATTCTGATAAACCACTTCTGCTTCAGAAAAAAAATTGATAAATTTATTGACAGTCCTTTTGTAAAATTCAATTCTATTTTTTACATATTAAGTTGTTACTAAAATGCTTTAAACACAAAGGACTATTTTTCTACTTCATACAAAACTCCTACCATATCAAGATCAAGAGATAATGTGACTCCGTTTTAATTATTTTTGTCTTTGTTACATGGACCAGTATCACCAGGGATTAGTGTTTCCCAGAGGTCTGATCTGGTTAAGGAAGATGCTCAGGTACACACAAAGAGGATGGAGGAAGAATCAATGAGCTGACTTACCGTATCACTGATAGGTAGAGAACCTCCTTCTATGTCTCCTATTATCCCTGAGACCTGACTGAACCAATCGTAGTCCTTAACTACTGCCCAACACAATCACCTTTGGTGATTTCAAATACCTAGCCATCAAGTGACATACATACACACAAAAAGTAAATATGCACAGTGGGTCCTTAATATTATTAACATCAACTCTCTTGAGCAGGTCATGCCCTTTCCCACTATGGCCTCAAATCTCCTCAACCTTATTCTTACTAAAATAGCACCAAAGTGTTCCATAACAAAGGTCCCCCCATGATCAAATCATATCACCACATTGCTGTTTTTTCCCCAAGAGTCCATTTCAAGATGCAATCCAATCCAGTTGCATTCAGGGATATTTCTAAGGCTAACCTTCACTCACTCTCACATGGCCCAAGGACATTCAAAAGCTCTTCCTCTTGCAGACCAAAAAACAAAACCAGTCACTTATTCCACAGACATTTACTGCCACTGTAACAACTGCATACAAGCACTTGTCCCGTTTTTTCATAAGTACAATGACACATTTAATAAAAAGCCCCTATGATGGAACACTGGTATTAAAAAACTTCACAAAAAAAGTAAAAAAAAAAAAAAAACAAAACAACTTCTGGCCTTAAGAAATAAACTCAAATCCCCTCATTCTATAGCCAAAGGTCAGCTAAATAATTCAGTCATAAGATTAAAACTTGGAAAGCCAAATACAAACTAAATATCATCACCTCCTGCAAGGATCACCATAAACCTTTTTTTCAGCATAGTAGCTATCTTAGAAGTAAATACACTACATGGTGCTGAGTTGATCTCTTTAGGATACCACCTACTCAGATCCTGACCACCAATATGCTTGGAGATAAATTAATTTCCAAATTTTCTACATTATCCCCCTCCACGTTTCTCACCCCTTACTACCACCCTCTTAAAAATCACCTCAGAGCAGGTCCTAAATGCCCCCCCCCTCCTCCAAAACCAAAAAAAAAACTTGTTCCATGGGTTCCAACAACATAAAAGACAGACTGTCTCCTAGTTAGCAATAAACACCAATTCTCTTTTAAACCTATTCAATTTTAGCCTCTCCTCTGAGTACATGCCCAAGGCCTGGAGACTGTCCATACTGATACCCATAGACAAAGGGCACTACCACTGACCTTGGAAACTATGAACCAAATAGTTTTACTAGTATCATCTACAAAGTAATTGAATAAACTGTTAAGGAACTCAAAAGTAGCAACACCAAAGCTGCTCTGGTGGCATACAGGATACAGCCCTGATTACGTCCCAGCCATCCTGGGTTCAATTAGTGGTTCGAGTCATTGACATACTGGCAGGAAGGGATGGGCATAGCCATCTAAAGTGGGAAGGCACTCATTGATACGCTCCCTAAGGGAAGCAGTGGCCCAAAGACGGGATTTGTCCTCGGACATAAAGGAGCTTGGGTAGATCATAAGAAAAATCCACTCGGATGGAAGAACAGATAAGCCAACCCCCAGTACACCCTCAGGAACAACAACTGGGCCCAGTGATAATGGAATACGTCCAGGGGGTAGAAAGTAGCTGGTACACCAGACATGGACATTGGATACTGGGGGCCATGCCGGTATACATAAGGTCTGAAGGAACCTGAAAAGAAAAAAAAACAACACTGGCAGCCTACAATCCCAGAACCCAAACTAGTGTCACATTTTGAAGAGTAACTCCTGCCTACTGAATCTGGTAGACATTTTTGACATGGCAACTGAGACTCTGGGCAGTGGCATAGTACACATTGCCTACTTCAATCTAACTAAAGCCTTTTACATCTTACATTCTGGTACTATTGAGAAACTCACCCACTTGAATTTTAGACCCTATGTTACACACATTGGACAGCTAACTGTCTCACAGACACAGCTCACATAATTAGGGTTGATGGCATACTTTCCCTTAAAAGACTTGTCACCAGTAGCATTCCTCATTAAAAACGAAGTTATATACTCCCTTACATGAGACAGCAGGAAGTATGTTTAGTAGGACTGTTCTAACTAAGCAAAGGAGATTATTATTTTTTTACTGTATCAGTGATCTGCTGCTTAACTCTGGATGCTGATGAATGTATCCAAAAGGAAGGAGGATCATTACAATGATAAGTGCTGCACCATTTGTATGCACTTTTCTGTAGTCCCTGCACCATCAGCCCAAATACATATGGTGCACTTTGTAAGTACACTCTGAACACTGAGTGGTACAGCTACACAATGGGATAAGACTGCATCTCATTGTGTGCCATTTTCTATGACTTGTGTAGGGCATGTTCTATACCAAATGGCATACTAGCCCAGCCTCTAAGTACACAAAATTAAGGAAGACTACTAAAAGTGTCCAGTGAATATGATGAAACTGCAAACTACATGGCTACCTTACAATACTGAAACTGAAAGTAGACAGACATAACTTTAGTGGTTTAGTATTTTCGCTACAGATTTTTTTTTCCCCAATATGCCTGTGTGTGACCCTTCCTTACGAATAAACAAGACAACGGCTTGTTATGACTTGATACAAAAGTGATTTTTTACCAGACAGACAATGACACCTATATCAGATATGGAAAAGAGGCCTTTGGTCTGGATCTGACAGATGCGAGCTGTCACTGTCATCCACAAGATGTAGTTAAAACAAAAGGCCCATCTAAGGTTTTAAATCAAAATACTGAACGCTACTGAAGTAATAAAAATATGTTAGAAAAACTTAACATAGGTTCAGTAAGGCAAGTTTTCTACACCAATGCAACATAAATTACCATAGTAAAAATATAACATTCCTGCCAGATAGGTAATTTCTGCAAAGTGGCTGTGTGATACTTGTGGGATGCGACTGTTAGTAAATGTAGAATAGAACCTGACACAGAGCTCTGTAGACCGTGCTTTAACAATGCCTGACTGAAATATTAAAATTCAGCAAATCAATAAGCAAGGAATTTCCATTTTAAGCTTAGAATTTCTAAAATCTGGCATGTCAATTTTACACCAAACTTTCTGAATACTAATTTCACACCAGCATCTTCTAAAATATGGCACATCCTTTGCACTACATCAACTAAAGCTTATTTCAACAAAAAACTGTACAATGACAGCAGCATATAGCGCATGACGCAAGGTTATACAGATGGCTAACTGAATATCTGAGTCTAAAATATCGGCAGCGGTAAAATTTTGAACAAACAATGAACATTCAATGGAGAGTTATTACTGTGGCCCCAGGCTCATTATGAACTGTACTCATCTAAGTGTCATGCATAATGAACAATGACGGTTAAATTCCCATACTGCAGGTTGACTCCAGCCTCTTTGTGTGAAATCACCTTCCAAGACAGTATGCAATGCTGCTATACAACATGGTAAATTGGGCCTAAAATAATGAGACTTTTTTCAAATTATGGTTATTTTAATTGCCTGCAGAAATGAAACATTTTTAATGCAATGTAGAAATTTTCTGCTTGCTTGTTTGCCATTAAGGAGTGAAGAAGTGTCTGTGGGTTTGGAAATTACAGAAAAAAGGACTTCTATCTCTTTTTCAAAAAATGATGAAACTAATGAAATGAGCACCTACAATGTCACCCAGTTAGCTCACTGACAATAAGGATGAGGTGCCTCATTGTCATTTTAAAGAGGTCTGGATATGTTTTGAGTGGAAATGCAATGAGTGTGATTAAAAGTGAAAATGCATTTTAAGAAACTACTTGCTGAGGCAGTGCTGAATCACAGCTCTACTCTCAACAGGGCTGAGATGCACAAACATGGCTTATGTATTAACCCTGCTAATGGAGCAACTAAGACTGAAGTCAATTAGGTGATCTGCGGTAGCTGGTAACCACATCCAAACCACCAAATGAGGCAAAGGATACTTTACTTGCAAAATAGAGACTCTCAGACTTCAAAAAAACAGTAAAACCCTGGAAACAAAATGCATCCAGCATTTTTTGCATAACCCTAAACTTAAACTATGCCACAGTCAAGACAACTTGCAACAAGGAAGAAATCTCCTTGAAGACAAGAATCACTGTCAACACACATTGAAAACTCCATTGGCAATGATTCCATACTGTAAATAAACTGCAATATAAACATGAACGCACAGCGATTCACAAAAACCCTGTCAACATATCCACACAGAAAACAAATAGCAGTGCATTCATTCTCAGCACTCGCCACTGCAGTTAGCACCACTGACAATCACACATATGTGCAGTTACACTTGCATACTACCAGACACTCCTACAAGCCAGCTGACCTTATGTGACTTAATTATTTTGTCTGTGCTGCACTCATATATAGATATTGTGTACATAAATATAGTTTGCGTGTGTTTATATGACTGTGTATTACTATATATATATATATATATATATATATATATATATATATATATATATATATATATATATATATATATATATAGGCACACACACACACACACACACATATATATATATATATATATATATATATATATATATATATATATATATATATATATATATAGACATATAACATGTGTAAGCAACATGTATATATAAGATTTTGCATGCATACATGCACAACGATCTTTTATTTTTTAAAACAGATACTGACCCTAACAAATAAATAACATATCTTTTGTCTGCTGCTTACCAGATATTTAAATTAAACAAATCACACCAGGGACACACAGTACTTTGCACATCATAGCTTACCTTTCATTTGGTTGCCCTGCAGATGCTAATGAGGAAGGATGAGTCCGAAGTAACTGGATACCTAAGCCATCTCTTGCAGGAAGGCAGTATATCCTCTGTACAACCACTCGCAGACAAACCTCTCTCCAACCTGCCACTCCCTGACTTTCAATAACCTCCAAGAGGGAGTCACTGAAGCTGCGACTGGAGGTCAGTAATTTGCTACGGCCCACTAGAGGTAGTACCACTGATGATGCTGTCAATGTATCTGTACATATAGCCTGTTAAAATTAATGATAAGCTTACAATCCAGTCCGTCTTTGTGCTGTATGACTACTAGTTCAAACAGCACAATTCTGTTTTTAGCCAATACATGGTACATACAACAAACTGTCAAAGCTAACAGCTTGCTTATAACTACAGTTTATCATCAGGAGTTAACTTGCATTTTTTATTCACATAGTATACTTAAAAGGGGACCGATATGTCATGTGTCTGCTCATTTAAATAGTCAAGATCCCACAACACTTATCAGTAAACAGTAGTGACTATTTCAAACATTAACTAATAGAAATGGCAAAATACAGTAAAAACAACAACATTTCTTGTTCACTGTAAGCACTTTTGTCTTATAAAAAAAGTCTTCAGACTGTGATACTTAAGACAAATAGACCATCTAAAGACAAAAATTAAGTAGATGATACAAGCACGTAATATAATTAAATATAATTGACATAATTAAACAAGCAGTGCCTTAATTTTGTTCGTTTAAAGTACATTTTGAAATTTTCCTTCTCGTTAATACCTAGAGTACCATAGGGATTTCATTTCAGCAGCTAAAAGTACTCCTTCCAATCTAACTCATTGTCAGCAGCATATACAAATGTTATGCACTTACCATTACACTAGATCTGTATTGCCTTTTGCTCATCCAGTTCAAACTTTGAGACTTGGATCTGATTGAATCCAACCTTGGTGCCCTTCAAAAACTTTAGCTCCAAGGCTCTGACACTTCCCCTACCCATAATTCCCTCTGTTCCACCAAAATACCGCAGATCAAGTTTGTCCACCCAGAAGAGAAAAATTATCTGACCTCAGTATATAAATATGCATATACACTACCTACAGGAGGGACAAATGACAACAAGCAACAATATAAGGATAAGCAAGTAACAGCTGTCCTAGGACAAGACCTTGTCCATCTGTCCCACAGAAGAAAGAAAATAATTTAAGATGGAGGACTGAGGAAGAGATGTTGAACTGGGCAAAAAACAAGACAACACACATCAAACGTTATGGTTAAGTACATAACTTTTGTATCCAATGTTGTCTATTTTCACCCAATTCATCCTTTGCGGCAGATTCCCAAGGTACTGAGACATTTGGGTGGTATCAAGGAAGGATGTTATTGAGAATGGTGGAGTCAAAAGATATAAGGGATCTGGACTGTACATCTAAATTGCGCTGAGAAACAAAGGTGTGAACAGTAGACCACGAAGCAGCCACACAAATTTCATCAATAGGAACTCTGCCTATAAGAGAGTAGAAGTGGCTTTTTGCCTAGTAGAATGAGTCTTTGGTTTGTTTGTTAGAAATACTCTCAGCTTTTCATACATAAACATTACGCACTGAGACAGCCACCTACAGTGACAGTGATCTCAGATATACCTTGACCAATTTTTGCTTTGGAAAAGGCAACAAAAAGAAGTAAAATCTGAGTTACCTATTAACATGTAATAGGTGTAAAATCTATTCTCTTTTATTACAAAATTTGAGCAACAACAGTGTTAGGTTGATTGTTTATATTTCAGATGCCACCTATGAAAGAAAACTGGAATTTGTTCTCAAAGACACCCTGTCTTTGTGGAAAAGCATGCATGGAGGGTTACAGGATAATGTCTGTAACTCTGAAATCCATCTTGTGGAAGTAATGGCCACCAGGAAGAGAGTTTTCCAAGAAAGATATTTTAAATTTATGGTATTTGCAGCTTCAAAGAGATTTTGAGTTAAGGCTTGAACTATGATAACAATATCCCAAAGATTAATGGGATCCTTAATTACAGGTCTCTAAAGAAAAGGTACCTTCAGAAAAGTTTCTGAAATCATTAAAGGCAATAGGAGTCTGATTCTTCCCAACATGGAAATCAGAAATGGCTGCTAGCTGTACTTTGATAGTATTATAACTGGATCATTTCTTAAATAAAATCTGACAGTATGTCCAAAATGGATGGAAGAGGTGCCGAAGGTGGAGACCCAGAGTGAAAACATTTTCCACTTGCTAAGATCAACTTTCCCAGTAGATGGCTTTTTCGAGGTAGATAAAAATTGGTCCACCAGAGTGGAATGCCTGGCATCTCTGGCCACTGTTAGAATTGGAAGAATTATGAAGTTAATTTTAGAGTCTTTAGATCCATATGAGGCTGTTCAAACAGGTGACTCAAGATCTGGATAAAAAGTCAACTTCTGGAGTGGATGCACAAGATGGGGCTACAGAAAGGGGAACCAAACCTGATGGGGCCAAAAGGAGAAAATGAGGATTACTCAAGCCTTTGCACCTTCTGGCTTTCTGAACAAATTGTGTTGCCAGTTGTATGGGAGGAAAGGTTTACCCTGGGACCAAATGTGGGCTAGAACATCTCTCTGTGATTGACCCTATGGAGGGATCAAGACAAAATACCTCCTTCATTTGTTGTTCAGGCATAAAGCAAAATGCTCACAGCAAGATTGGCCTCAGTGACTGAAACTTTGTGCTGCCACAATTTGATTGAGGGGCCACTCATGAGGCAGGAAAACAGACCTGCTCAGCCTGTCCACTAGAACATTGGAAGCCCCTTGAATGTGCATTGCTATAAGAAAGCAATGAGAAGACATCACGCATTGCCACACACTCAAGGACTCCCAGCAATGTGGGTATGAGTGCATTCCCCTTTGTTTGTTGCTGTACTAGACTACCACTATGTTGTCTGTCTGGAAAGAGACCACACCCTTGCGGATGGAGTCCTGGAAGGCCTCTATGCTAGGAAGAATGCCCTCATCTCCAAGACGCTGATGTGAATGGTGGCCTCCGTGGGTAACCAAGAATCTTGAGTTGTGTTTCCTTTGAAATGCCTCCCCCACCACCACAGAAGAGAAGTGGCCATGATTACTGTGGCTATTAGGGGAGGTAGGGAGAACAGCTGACTGACTGAAGTCACTGGACAGCTCAACCGCCAACTGGTATGACCCCTGTAAACTGGACTGAAACAAACCAGAGTATGAAACAGACGAGACATAAGGGACCAGTGAACCAACAGGGACTCTCATATGTTGGGAAGCTGGCATAACGGTTAAAGTGTTTACCTTGCAAACACAAGGTGCAGGGATTGATTCTCACATGGGATAGCTGGCTAAGCTTAAAATGGCCCACATGGGTAGTTAGCCTAGTACTAATCTATAAACGTATGAACCTATATCTTGCTAACGGAACCTGATTAACTACTTGATGGAGGAAGAATACTCTGGATTGTGGGAGCTTGGCTATCAGATAATTTGTGTTTAGAAGGTATCCAATAAACTCCATTGGTTTCATCGGTATCACCTGGCTCATTGAATGGTTGACTGTAATTCCTAACTGTGGAACAAGCTGGAGCAAGAAATGCCTGTGCTGGACCAACAGATCACTGGTTGGTGCAGTCAGAAGCCAGTCATCTAAATACTCTAGACCCCTGCAGGCTGAGATATGCTGCTGCTACTGCTATTCATTTGGTGAACACCCAGGAGGCTGTGGTGAGACCAAAGGGTAGTGCCCCAAATTGAAAATGATTGTCTCCCAGACGGAAATGGAAAAATTTCCTAGACTGCCTCACTGTTTTGATATGATAATAATCATCATGGAGATCTCTTCCCGAGAAAAGGTAAAATGGACTGAACTATGACCATACAGAATTTTGTCTGTTTTGCAAACTGGTTGAGGTGGTTTAGGTCCAAAACTGGCCTGACATTCCCAGTCTTCTTTGGAACTAAAAAAAAAAAACTGGAAACCTGGAATAGACTCTAGATCCTGACTTGTCTGGGGAGACATGATGGATGACTCTTTTCTGTAGCAGCTTTTTAACTTCTACTGCTAGTGATTCTAGCTGACTGGGTGGTACATTTGGAATCCTTCTCCTTTTCTTCACAGGAGAAACAAAGGGAATAGTATAGCCTTTAGTGATATTCCTCGGCACCCAAGAATCTTGTGTGATGGCATGCCAGGCTTGAGGGTGCAGGGATAAACTCCCCTTGACTGCCTTCAAAGTACTTGGGCAACCCTTCAGGAATGCTGGCAGGGTTTCTCCATGAATGGACTACGAAACCCCTGATCCTACAGTTCACCTCTGCCTCTAGGGCGATGTCCATTTAAATGACTTCTCCCTCTACTCTGGGGGTCTGTTCACAGGAGCATCTCTCTGAGATGTTTGAAACCACATCTTCCCCCCTTTTGGGTTCCTAGAAAAGGTCCTCTGAGGGGTGGAAAAGTGGATTCCAATTACAGACAGAATTCTGCCTTCTTGCTTCCTCCTGGTTAGTGATATTTTCACCTTGGGTCCAAACATAGTTAAACTATCAAAGGGGGCATTGATGAAGGTCATCTTAAAACCTTTCTCAAATTCACATAAAAGCATCCAGGCATATTGGAAGATGGCAATGCCAGAGCTTGCTGCTCTGACTATACCATCAGGTGGGTTGGAAAGCAGATGCATAAATATGTTGGATATAAACTATAGGGCAGCATATAACGTGGACCCCAATGATTTCTGGATGTCTACCTGTAGGTCACCCGAGAGGTACTTGGTCAGCTCTTTCGTCAATTCCCTCTGAAAACATGTCATGTGAGCAAGGTAGTTTAGCATTCTAAGTGTAAAAGTCGCTGATGCAGATGTCCATTTCCCAAACATGTCCAGTGCCCTGGAGTCCTGTTAGGAGGGTGAACAGAGTCACTCTCCTCTGAGAGTTCTTTTTTTGTGACTGCTGCCACAATCATGACATCGACTGGGAGACACCTGCTCCAGTACATTCTATCCTTGGAGGCAACCAAAATCTTGTCAGGCTTTGGCAATACTGACTCCATCATCTCAAGATAATTTCATACCCACTGGACCACCAGATGTATAAGGTCATCAGTGGGCAGTACTCCCCAAGAAGTAGAACTCCCAGCTCTAAAAGGAGACTTCTCACAAGAGGGGGATATCAGTGGACCAACTACCCTCTTCATCAACTCAAGAATGTTATTGAAAATGATGTCTTCTAGAAAGGATTGTGGAGAACTTTCACCTTTATCAGTGTCTGTATCTTCAGTGAATGGACTCAGGAGAGGAGTCTAAATGTCTCCTTTTACAAGTCTGTTTCTTATGACTGTGCCCTGTTGGAGCTTCTGGGGAAGGTTCAGAATCAGTCTGAGAAGGCTGAAAGAGGTTGATTGTCCCAGTTGATCAGGATGTAGGAGCTCAGAAGCAGTATCCAATGGAGGTTTGGACAGTGCATGGTAGAGACACCTCTTCTCTCCATCTGGAGAGAACACTTTCAAACACCTCAAAAGTCAAAGATGCAATAGGAGTTGAAGAAGCATTCCTCTAATCTGAAAAAGGGACCAGAGGAACAATCTCCACTACGAACTGCCCAAGCTCTAAAGTTGACAATGGAGCCAAGCTATCAAGCTCTGTGGCTGTGTGAGGGAGAGACAGCTCCAACAACTTTGTAGTCGACCCTGCCCCTTGAGTCTTATCCCTGAAGCTTTGGCTCTGAGATTCAACCCAATCCAACAAAATGAGAATTGAGAGAGCAAAGAAAACTACTGGAGTCAAAGTTAAAAGGACTAGTGGCTGTGACACAGGTGCTCTGTGGAGGATCACTTACCTGGACTTTGGATCAAAAGGCTTGACCAGAATTGGAGATACCAACAGAGGGTCAGACAGAGGCCAAAACCTGGTGTACCCAAAAGGGACAACGCCCAGTTGAATCTGCATCAGGTGGATCCTCTTCATCATCCTGTTGATGTCTGCTTCAGTAAGGTTCTTCGTAGAATGTAAGGGCCTCAAAGAAGCCACTGAAGGTGGGCAGGAGGAATGTCTCTCTTGCAAAAAGGGGAAGTGGAGTCCATGACTCACCAGTTTTGTTTAGAAACATTAAGAAGGCATCTGTGAACATATGTGAATGGTGCCCGATCCAAAACTTCAGTTGGTTCCAGAAAGCGCTTTCTAGAGCTATTTTGTAATTCCTTTTCTTTAAGGTTTTCCATCTACTCTTCCTTAGAGGGCCTGAATAATTTGGCTCTCTTGGCCAGAGTAGAAGCCTCAGAAGCAGAAGATGGTACCAACTTTTCTGCATGGGAGAGGAGTCAGTGAATGGATCGGAATGGTTTCCAGATCCAATGGTTTTGTTGTGTTTGCAGCTGGACCAAAAACTTTTGCCAGATATGGAGAGCACTTCATACATCTATTTTCTAATTCTTTTTCCTTTTCTTTCAGCTTTTCCCTATCTTCTTCCTTACAGGGCCTGATTTTTTTGGCTTTTTGGGCTGGAGAAGACATTTCAGAAGCAGAAGAATGCGTTGACATCCCCTTAAGGTCTAATTTCTCCATGTCCCAAGTAAAAGCCTTGCAAGTACAGCAAGTGCAATGGCCCAAAAAATGAATGTCAAACCAAAAAAACAGGCCAGCACAAAGTGGTGAAATCTGTTTAATCCTTCAAGATATAAGCCAAAGACAGTACCAATACATAAGCAATTGCAAAAAAATAAAAAACTAACAGACCGGTTTCGGCTATATTAAGCATTCCTCAGTGTTAGAGTTAACAAATACTGATACTGTCTCTTAATAAATATAGACTACTTGCTTCCCATTGGTTACTTAGAATTGTTCATTAAGTCCTGGGGGAAATAATGCACCCATTTTTTTCCCTTGTTATTCAACATGGAATGTCAGACAATTTTATGAGATCTATCCACTACAATTCTATCAATAACTGTGAATCAAAAGTCAGCAGTTTTATGTGTGAGGACATGTTTATATAAAGCACTGGATATTCTTTTTTGCCTGATGTCACTAAAATGCTCAGATATACGTAGTCGGAGTGGTCTAGACGTTTGTCCTATGTAAAAAGCAGAGCATGAGCACATAGCTAAATAAATTACTCAATCCATATTACAATTGGCTAGAAAATTAATATCATAAACAACTGCGATGTTCTTGCTAAAAAATGTTTGGGATTTATTGACCTTGTTACAATGTGTGCAATGTCCACATGGGACACAGCCCACTGGAAGTGGGCCCAAAACTGTACTTTGTTTTGATGTGTGCACCCCCTGCCATGGCTTAGAATTGCTAAAATGCGAGCCTAATGTCCTGCCCCTATGAAATGAAAAGGCACACTTATCTTGAAGAATGTTGGCAAGCCCTGAATCTGCCAACAACAAATTCTAATGTCTGTTAATGATTTCCATGAATGTTTTAGTATTACGCTCATAAGTGGTTAAGAACCGTATGATTGGAATTTCAGGTGATGATCTATCTTTATATTGGAGAAACTGATCCCTGCCCTGATTCGATGCCCAATGACTGGCCATCAATACACTACCTGACTTATAGCCCCTGTTATGGAACCTACATACCAGATCACGTCTAAAATGTTCATAACTGTCCTGATTGGAACATATATGACTTATCCTAAGGAACTGAGATTTTAGGATATTTCTAATAATGTGTGGTGGATGAAAGCTGGATGCATGTAGGAGTGAATTGTGTTGTGGGTATTTCCCGTATACCTGACTATCTAAAGCATTATCAGGATTTCTCGTAATTAAGACATCAAAAAAACGTTTTTGCTGTTCATGATGATTCAATGTAAAATGTATACCTCACTTGTTTTCATTGAGATATTCTATAAATTCATTCAAATATACAATATCACCTCTCCATATCATCCAGCAGTCATCCAGGTACTTTCTCCAGATGTCTATTTCATCTAAATAAATATTGTGTCTATAATCATAAATGAGTTGCACCTCCAAGTATGCTATGAAAAGATCGGCATAAATTGGGGTGAATGACACCCCCATGGTTGTGCCCTGTACCTGCCAAAAACATTTGCCGTGATAAAAAACATTTTTGTCGATACATGTTTTAAGCCTATTAGAAAGCCTGGTGGATACAATTCCATTGCATCTAACCAATATTGTAAAGCTTGTAATCTTGCCCAATGTGGGATGCTGGTGTATAATGCTGTTACATCCAATGTACATAAAAGCTGAATGTTGGAAATAATTTGCAAAAATTGGGTAGTGTCCTGAATGCGTGACCTAACACATTTCAAAAGAGGCTTTTGATATTCAGTTAAAAATTGTGAGAGTGGTTTGGTAAGGGACCCCTTACCAGAAACAATGGGTCTACCTGGATGGTTATGTAAACTTTTATGGATTTTAGGTAGTAAGTATAGATGTTGTCTATATGGATCAGATACTGTAAGGTGTTTCAGATTAGAATAAGAAATAATCCCTTCCTCCTTAGCCTGCAGTAGAAAATCATCAATTTCTTGTTTAAATTTACAGCATGGATCCAAGGGCATGTGCATGTAATACCTAACATCACTGATTTGTCTCACTGCTTCATCATGGTATTTGTCCCAATCCATCACCACCACTGCTCCGCCCTTATCCGCTGTAGTGATGACTATATTACGATTGCTCTGGAGTTGGTACAGTACCTGTTCTTCAGTCTTTGAGAGATTATGTGATAGAGGCACCAGATCTTTGGAATGAAAATGCAGATCTTTGAGAACACTATTTTGAAACATTAGGACATTATGGTGCATAGGGGGCATAAAGGTAAATTTGTGAAAAGTGAACTGATGATTATTCTTCTCCGATGGCAATGAGTCAAAAAACATCCTAAGATTTAATAGTCTACAAAAAGCAGTTACATCCTGTGCAAAAGAGTCTTCTGACACAGAGAATGCAGGTAGTTAAGACCTTTATTAAGCAACTGGACCTCAGTCTGTGACAAGAGAATATACAAAATATTTAACACATTGTGTGTTCCATTTATTTCTGTGCCATAATCTTCAACAATCTCTACATCTTGTACTTGTCCTGTGTTTCCTACCCCCCTCCTATGTGATTTAACCCCAAAGGGTGATCCAAGTTACAACGCTTAGGATCAGGGGATTCTGGTGTGTGGTGCACATCTAAGTGTTGCAGAAGAAAAATCTTCACCTGCCGTACCACACTGAGTTGGTCTCGATTTTTTCAATACTGATCTGGGTCTCTTCCTTTTAAAATTCTTTTTGTCACGATCCTCAAACCTAACATATTTGGTATTGCCAAAGGGTTTACCTCTTTGATAATCACCCATATCTCTGTTAAATTTGTGTGTTTTCCTATCTTTGAGTTGTTTTTCTAAAGTCAACAATTTCTTGCTCAATTGATTCAGAGCAGAGATGTAGTATTCCTGTCCTTCATATTGTTTAGTTTCTTCACTTATATTAGCTACCTCGAAAACATTCTGGTCAATGGATCTGTCATAATAAGATATTGGAATATCCACAAATTTCATGGATGCCTGTTGTTGCGCCACAGCCCATTGTTCTGACAATTCACTATCTATATTGGCCACCAATGGTTGCGTTCTAACTCTAAGCCCCTTAGGTGTGATTCCCTTGGCTTGACAAGCCTTAAAAAGTTTGAGGTGTCATACATTAGTTCTAAGTGTGCGCATACTTGTAGTAAGTTTCTGAAAAATAGATGCACAACTGTTTGTATGTCCTTCCAGATCAACTGGGTCATGCACACCACTCTGGCCACCAAATCCAAAAATTTCTAGATCATCCCTATCTGCTGAAAGTCCTTGTAAAATCTTATTGAGATCCATAATATACCAAACCGTGACTCCCAAAAATGTGAAACACACAATTAACATTATCTGGAAAACCCAGCTCAATAAAGATGGACCCATATATTATATTATATTATGGATCTCAATAAGATTTTACAAGGACTTTCAGCAGCTAGGACTAAGGCTAAGACAATGCAAGTGCATAACAGCTAGCTAAAAACATTCCTAAAGAAAATATTGTAAAATTTCATTCAGAACCAAAATATATACTTAAAAAAGTTGAATATCACAAAAATGTCACAGAAAGGAATAAACATCTAAATTGTGCTTTTTGTGTGTGTGTCAGTAATACAAACAATGGTGCAGGAACTTGTAAGAACTGGCTGTGGAGGACTCGCTCAACCATCTTGGGGGCCGGGGGGAAGAGAAGTCAGCTCTGGCTTGCCATATGTATCGACAGTAATATGTGTTATCTAGTGGAATTCAATCCTGCTGAGCCCACACTCTCTCAGTGCCTTCTCATCAGTTGCCAAGAGGAACTGAGCCTGCCGAGGCATAATTCCCCTTAGGAGACAGCAATGGCAGAGCACAAGGAAGCTGCTAAGGTGGCACTCCGAAGAAGATGAAGTAGGCCGCCCAGCAGGAACAGCAAGGTGACCCACTTCCTGCCACCCGCCTAGCTCCTCTCCCCCACAGCATGAACGGACTGAGTGCCAGTACTGGAGCCTTCAGGTGAAGTCTTGAGAAGGAACAAATATATAAATAAACAAATAAATAATCTCTGAGAAAATTAAATACTGTGTTTAAAACATATCTGACTTTTAACCATGTAGTTCAAATACAGGGAGCATTTAGTAATGAACAAGAATAACACAGAAGATGAACAGCATAAAAATGTCACCGAAGAGAAGAACCAGCTAAATCATCCTATTTGTATTCATCAGTGAAAGCCGCAGTGTTGCAGCGGTAGCATTGTTGCCTCACAACAAGAGGTTCTCCCGTTCAATTCTCGGCTGGAGCGCCTTCTCTGTGGAGTCTGCATGTCCTCCCCACGGTCGAGTGGCATTCGAAAGACATGCGTAGAATGGGCATGCCTTCTTTGAAGGTTGCACGTCGAGCTGGCACCTCGACACCCATAAAACATCTACTGCCAATCATTAGCGGACCAGAGTTCCGCTGTGGCAACCCCTAACCGGGAAAAGCCGAAAGAAAAACAACAACAACAGTGTAGGGGTCATTTTGTAGGGAGGAAAATACTTTCTGGAACATATATATGCTGTGTTTGGAGCAAAGCTATCCTTTAACTGCATAGTTCAAATGTAAGTGCTCAGCAGAAAGAGCCTTTGGTGATGAAAAAGAAATGGCTATGGCAATATAGCTTTCTCAAAAACATTCAGCTAGGAAAAGCAGTTTCACACTAAATGTTTTCTGGTTGTTAAAAATCTCCTGAAAAGTTACATTCTGTAACATAGTTAACCTTTGTGCAGCAACTCAGACTAATTCTTAATGTAAGCTACACTGAATAATTAAGTCCTAAAGATACCTGTGGTATCTTAAATTCATCTTCACTCATATCTAGTCACTTCAATAGTCCATTTCACTCTTACAGATGCACTTCATCATTAAGCCTACTACACTGATATTCTTAAAGAAATAGTCTACTGTATCTGCAATTTCCCTAAATTTAAGCCATCCTCCAAAATGAGAGGCATTTTTTCTTTAATTTGCATTTGCACCCTAAAAATTAATGTATACATTTTCACAACAAATGTCTCGCAGGTCTCAGCATTTTCTCTTGCATGACCTACATAAGCACCTATTAACATTCGTCTCTTATAACCTAATTAGGTATGTATGCAGAATCTTCACTGTCTACTGCCTGCCTGTTGCTACTATCCATTCAGGGGACATCCGCGGTGGTGCAGCGGTAGCGTTGTTGCCTCACAGCAATAGGTTCTCCTGTTCGATTCTCGGCTGGAGTGCGGGAGTGCCTTCTGTGTGGAGTCTGCATGTCCTCCCCGCGGTTGGGTAGGCATTCGAAAGACATGCCTAAATGGGCGTGCCTTCGTTAAAGGTTGAATGTCGAGCTGGCACCTCGGCGTTCGTGAAAATCTACTGTCAATCATTAGTGGACCGGAGTTCTGTTGTGGCGACCCCTAACCGGGAAAAGCCGAAAGACAACAACAACCAGTACTAAAGGCTGCCTTATTTTATTTAATACTAAGAAGTCTGCAGTTGTACTTTCTGTTCTGTGTGAAATTTACATGGATTCAATCCTCCCTAATTTTACATGCAGACAAGCTATCTGCAAGCGTCAGCAATTAGTCTTGAGTTCTGAACATTCTTTGCTAAGGGAAATGCAAACTTTGAAGGTACAATGGCAAGCAAAGCTTGAAATTATGGCAAGTGAATAAGAAATTGTCTCTCTAGTAGACTTAATACTTTAATGCATTTAAAAGAATAGTGTATAATTTAGTTTTAGTTAAAGAGAGACAAATAAGAAAAGGACAGCAATTAGCTTATGTAGGAATACATGCTGTAGCATGCACTTTAGCATGGGTGACTTTAATGTAGCTGTTGATTTGGTGCAATTGTTCCTATTTAGAGGGTTAAACTTCATTTTTTGAAGACGTACATGGTTTGGTATGTATATTCTGAGTAAATATGAGATGGTGTGTTTTAAGACTGCATTTAGCTTATTGTTTGAGGGTTTTCATTAAAACAAAAAGTCTTGAAAAATGTGACATAGGTTCAAATGGAGTTGAGAAGCAGCAGCTGTATAAAAGATAAGCCTGGTAAACAATAGTGTGAGCACAAAAGCTGAAATATGCATTCAAAAAATGACGATTAATAGATGTGAGCAACAGCTTTTTGTTATAAAGGTTACACTACCCACATTACCTTGGAATGTAAAAGACCTTGCAGGTACAGACAAAAAGGGAAGGATACTGAATTACATTAAGAAATGCAGAGTTCAAACAGATATGCTGCAGAAGGAAAAACTTGGAAATAAATAAGCATGGAAATTTGATAAAGAATTTCAGGCTGGCTATTCATCAAAATATCAGGGACAAATGAAAAGGGAACTAATTATACTAACTGCTACAAGGGGTTCCAATAGTGAAAGAAGAGGAAAAAAAGACAATAATGGCACATTTGTGGAAGTAAGGGGGCTATTGGCAAGGGAAAAGTATAATGCTGGCATGTATTTACATTCCACCAAAAACTGCTATTATGGAGCCTAAGAAAATTATGGGAGAAATAATATTTCACCAGGGAATATTACTTATAGTTGAGGACTGGAACTTGATTTGCAATCAGGATGCATCAGGAGGACCAAGAAGAGAAAACATAACAAAAGAGGGTAGATTTTTGAAGAAATAAAAAATATATATTTAGTATGGAAGATGTGAATTCAGTAGTAGGAGCTCTCGACATAATTTACATATTATTCCCCAAGGTACAATAACTGAGCTAGACTAGACAGAAATTATATTTCATAGGAACATGTGCAGTCATATGACAGCTTCGACACATAATAACTATTTCAGGTCATGCACAAGTAAAAGCCACAATGAAAATGCATGGTAATGAAGTAAAAATGAGACAGTGGCACTTTCCCACTTACCTGTTAAAAAGACAGGAATTTAAGGGACGGCTAGTAGAAAGTATTTAAGAGTTATTAGGGAAGATATAAATATCTTCAGATGTTTTAGCTAGTGAGTGGGATAAAATGAAAATGGAGTTTAAAAATATGGTAGAAATAAAAGAAAAAAGATATGGTTGAGAAGTAATGAGAATTACTTAGAAGGGGCTGACAAAGTTTAAAGTATCCCACAATAAGGGTACAGAACAAGAAGAAGCATAAACAGACTGCTAAAGAGAAAATAATGGGATATGTGGATACTATGCATGAGTTTAGAAAGATTACTGTTAAGCAACTTTTTTTTTTATAAAAACTTCTGAGCACAAAATCATTAGCACAATGACTAAGGCAACACAAAGTATAAAGAGTTGTTGCCAAACTTAGAGAGCCAATAAGAAGAAAATAACCACAGATAATGTAGAGGTATTACAGATATTTCAGAAATTGTATGAACATTTTGTAAAGCAGAGAAATGTATAATTAAAAAAAGAGCACAAATACAAATGTTTATGGAAGACTTAATTATGTCAAGTTTAGAGGAAGATGAGGCTTAACAACTAACAGCTAAAATAGGAGAAGATTAGATAAAACAGTGATGTATATAAATCAATCTTCAGGAAAGTCTTCTGGAACAAATGGCATTCCTGTGAAAGTTTTGAAGTTAGGAGGGAAGAAAGTGATAAAAGTCTGAAAAAAATTAACAGTATTTTAAAAGGAGGAAAACATCAAAAACTTGGAGAAAAGCTGTGGTGGCTCATTACCTAAAAACAGTAAATACCCATAAAACACAGCTTTATATAATTTCAATTTCAATTTCAAACCATGATTATAAAGTGTTTATATGTACACTAGCTAAAAGAATGGCAAAGGTTTTGCCAAAATTAACAGATGTGGATCAATGCATTTTTTAGGAGTGAAGGCAACATTGAAAACATTAACAGAATAATGATGATCCACGGAAGCAGAATGCACCATTGCTGTAAGTGGGTCTTGACTCAGAGAAAGCATTCAACAGGATAAGCTGACACTGCATGAGTAGGGCAAGGGAAGCATTTGCATTCACTGATAAAATAATAAGGCTAATTAGAAGTATACAATAAGGATCATAGTGAAGAATTAAAGTGTGAGGACTCCTCTCTGATAAGCTGTGTTTGAACAGAGGAACCAGGCAAGGGTATCCTCTTTCCCCTTTGTTATTTGATTTCTATTTAGAACCACTGACAAGGAAAATAAGGGACTCAGAAATGCAAGGACATAATTGGAATGGTAATCAAGAAAAGTTGCCTTTATTTGCAGATGATATTATTTATTACCTGAATAATCCAGAGAAGGATATCTCAGTGTTGTAGAACATTTAAGTTCTTTCCAGATATAAAATCAATGAAAATAAAACAAGGGCTATAGCCGTAAATTACAAACATATTTATGGGAACATGATAAGATGAAGCATTCAGCAGTATGGATTAAAAAAGGCTTTTCTTAATGCAGCTAAGGATATGTGGGAAGAAACTAAACAAAAGATAACACACAAACTGATAAAATGGAAGCTCTTGTTATATATATGGCAGTTATGGGCAATAATTAGCAAAGAGTTGAAGGAATTTATCTGGGAAGGGAAGAGGGCAAGGGTTACATGGTGTAAGTTGATCCTTCCAACATAACAAGATGTCTTAGGATTAACTGATTTGAAGGGATATTTTAGATTTACACAGTTAATACTGATATATATATATATATATATATATATATATATATATATAAAACATAATTTTATTTTACATTTGTTTACTGGGAGAGTCCGACTGGGCATAAAACCCTTTTTCAGCAGAGGCCCGGGGAGAAAAGCTCCATTGTTAGTAAACTATTTTGTTAGTAGAAAGAAAATTGTATAATACAATAAAGAAATAAATAGTAACAGACATTCATAATGAAAAAAGACTAGAACAGGAATAAATTGGTCAAGTGGGAGACAAGACCAATAATCTTGTATAACAATGCTTCTAGAAGACAGTTCTTACAGTAGTAGCAGGTAGTGACATTGTATACATTAAGAGTGCAATTATGATACTTGGTCTTATATACAGGTAGCATAGCAAACTGAAGACTTAAAATCTGATAGATATTAACTGTGAGAAGGAAAAAAACAACATATGGTAGTCATATGATTTAAATTCGATGCTCATTACACATAAAATTAAAATTTCAAAATCAGCTAGTTACATGGGTTGTGCTACCCATGCCCAGTACATGTACAAGTCCAGGAATTGGTGAGGTGGGCTTTAATGTGATGCTTGAATTTTTTTAAGCTAGTTATAGTTCTGATTTCAAGTGGTAAGGCATTCCACAGCTTAGCAATGTAGTAGGAGTCTAGAGAGTCACCTGAGCTATTTTTACTCTTGGTTACTTCAATTAGAGCTTTATTAGTGGATCTTGGTGGACAGTTACTTATATGGGGATTAAGGAGGCCTTGTAGAGCTGGTGTTTTATTGGGTTTATAGTACATTTGGTGGGCGGTAGAGAGTTGTGTGAGAATGAGTTGGTGGGGTAGTTCTAACCAAGATAGTTGTCTTAGGTCCTTACAATGATGAGTTCTAGGAGGACTGCTTGTGGCAAATTTAGCTATCTTATTATAGCAGGTATCTAGCTTGCTTAGGTCTGATTTGGAGAGGTTGGTAAGGATGGGTAAGGCGTACAGTAAAGTTGACAGAAAATGAGTTCTGGCTGTGGTTATTCTGGAGTTTGTGGTTAGGTAGTTTTTGCATCTGTATAAGGTACCTATTTTCTGGTGTACTTTTTTTTACAGTCTGGGCAATGTGTAAGTCGAACTTCAGATTTTGATCAATAACAGCACCGAGAAGTTGGGTGGACTGTACTGGTTCAACCAAAGTCTTATTACTGGATGTGATGCTGATGTAAGTGTATTGGGTTTTGAACTTAGTGAAGTGGAAGAGCATGAGTTTAGTTTTATTTGGGTTCAAGATTAATTGGGCATCTGCCAACCATGATTCAATAGCACTAAAGGATGTTTGGGTTAAGTTCTGTAGTTCAGGTAGAGTTGGGGGAGAACATATGACAGTGGAGTCGTCTGCATACTGTATAAGGGTGGCTAGAGTTGTAGCATTACGGAGATTATTTGTAAGCAAGTTAAAAAGGAGGGGGCCGAGAAAAGACCCTTGAGGCACACCCATAGTCACTGGCAGTAAGGGAGAAAGAGCTTTGTTCCACCATACTGCTTGTTGCCGATCTATGAGGTAGTTCTGAAACCAGGCTAGAGTGGAGTAGCTTAGGTTCACAGTTTGGACAAGACAGTCATCAGTTTGTTATGAGACACTGTATCAAAGGCTTTTGATAAGTCTAAAAAGATTGCTGATACTAGCTCACCTTCATTTCTAAGTTGACTGATGGTGTTAGTGAAGGTAATAAGGGCTGGGGTAGTACTATAGTAAGGGCGAAAGCCGTGCTGAATATTTGTAAGTAATTTATTGTCTAGGAGATGGTTAAGTATTTGAGTGTGAACACACCTTTCAAGGATTTTTGATAGAGGGGATAGGATTGCTATGGGCCGATAGTTAGAGAAGTCGGTGGAGGGACCTCCTTTGTGTAGGGGTATGATGTGAGCAATTTTCCAGAGAGTGGGGATGCGTTGCTCAGATATGGAATGGTTAATTAGTAGGGAAACTGGATAGGATATGCCTTCAGCTGCTATTTTTAAGTATGTTGAGGGTAGGTTGTCAGCTGCCAGGGTTGTAGGTTTTAGCCTGAGCAAGATTTGTGTATGTTGTGGGTTGGGACTGGTTTTAAGAAGAATGTGTTGTTATTATCTAGTAGAGAGGTTAGGTTGATGGGAAGTTTTGGTTAGTAAGGATTTTGATGGAGTTAATGAAGTATTTATTAAACTGGGTAGCAATACATTCTAGGGGATTACCTGCTGTTGGTTGAGGGGTCTTAGTTTGAACTGGTCGTAGTATTTTATTTAAAGTGGTCCAGAATTTTTGAGGATTATTTTGGTATTTAGCTTGTAAGCTAGTATAGTAATTCTTATCAAGTCTTATTTGGGTTTTGGCTTTATTTCTTAGCTGGAGATGCTTCTGGTGAGTAACTATTGATTTTTTGTGGGTCCATTTGTGCCACACTTTGACCCTGTCTTTTAGGTGTGATTTTGTCTGTGTAGTGAGCCAAGGAGAGTAATTAGATTTTGCTGGAATTGTCCTGATAGGGGGTCATGTTATTTACGATATATAAAAAATGTGGTGTTAAAGTAGTCGACTGCACTGTCCAGGGATTAAGTTCTGATGGGTTTCCAGTTGGAGAGCTTAAAGGATGTTATGAAATCTTGAGGCCTGAAATTTTTGGTGTTGCGAATTTGGTAAGTAGATGTTTTTTTTTGATATTTGCCTGCTGATGTATAATGTATGTTGGGAGGTGGTCACTGAGTGAATCGGGGAGGGTACCAGAACTATAGGAAAGTGTGGAGTAGTTGGTGAGAATCCAGTCAAGGATAGTTTCTTTTTTAGTAGTTTTATCATACCTTCTTGTGCTTTGAATTAATTGGGTAAAGCCGTAGAGGTTGATACGAGTGGTAGGGTGGTCAGAGTTGCAGGAGTACCAGCTAATATTAAAGTCCCTTAGTATAATGGTCTCTTGTGGGAGGTTATTAGAGGACCACTGAAGGATGGTTTCAAGTTTGTCTATGTTGTTGCCAGGAGGAATGTAGGTATCTATGATGCTGATGTTTTTATTTTGGTTGAGTTTTATTTTAGCCAATAGTATTTCTAAGTTGGAGATATTAGGGGGGTTAAGGTTAACCTTCTCTAATATAAGATGTTTTTTGAAGAGCAGGGATATACCGCTACCCCTTTTTGTTTTCCTATCTTGCCTGAGAATGCTATAACCAGTGGGAAGAATTTCATTATCAAGGATATCTGGTTTGAGCCAGGTTTCTGTCAGAAGAACTATGTCAGGGGAATATAGAGATAGGCTTGCATGAATTTCCTGTAGTTTGTTTAAAATGCTTATGCTTAAGTTTATTATGAGTAGATCATTACTTTTTCTGGGGATATTAAGAGAGTGATTTTGAGCACTGATTGTGTTGTCCTGAAAGGGTGAGTGTCCGAGGTTGGGGTGAATGTCTCCACTGAGACTGAGTAGGATGACTGTTAAGTAGTTGTTCTTTAGGTATGTGAGTATTAGTTTATTGTACTGCATGGTTGCTTGTAGGGTAGTATATTGGGAGAACCATTTGAGGGGGGGCAAGATCTAAAGCTGTGTAGTTGTAGATAGCTGGGTTAATGGCAAATGTAATTGGTTTAACTTTGAATGGATTATATGGGCGATGGAAGTAAGTGTGCTGGGTGTAACGTAAGGTTGTGTGATAGGATGTAAAGTAGGACAAGGTGCTTAAGAGTGAATAGTGCTACACAATGAAGGATGAACATAAGGAGAAGGTGATAATTCAAATGGAAAGGGATGATGATGATGAAGGGGAGGGGTTCAAGAAATAAAGAGAAGTGGCACTTTGGGTGCAGAACATTAAGGAGAATAAGAACCATGCAGAATATCATATTCATGAAGCAGCAGAAAGTATTCTAAGAACTAATCTAACATGAGAATGGAGAAAGATTTTGCCAGTAGGGATGACTGTAGGTAGGGGTAGAGACTCTCCCCAATGATCTTAGTGATCACCTGATCACATACATTATGAAAGACAAAACCAGTTGTGCAAGCTTGCCTATCTATAGGTCCATCAGAACCAAGAAAAACTTTGACCCAATAAAATTTCAATTAGAACTCAAATCTTGTTACTGGTCAAAACTAAAGCACCTTCCCCTTGATGAGGCAGTGTCATTCTTTAACAATATATTCCTTACCATACTTGACTCACATGCTCCAAAACGATCACCCAGAATTAAAACTCAACTAGCACCCTGGCTAACAACAGAATCCAAATCCAAAATAACAACTAGAGATAAAGCATGGGATAAATGGCGCACTACCAAGTTACCCCTAGACCGTATTAAATTCCAACAATTAAGAAATGAGACTAAAAAAGCCATCACACTAGACAAGAAAAACTACTTTTACCATCTGCAACATAAACTTCTCCAACCAGGCAAATCCACCACTCCTACCCCAGGAATATTATCTGACAAGAGCCGAGAAGAAGTAGCAAATTCCTTCAATACTTTCTTCACTGAAACCATTCAGTCCTTAGCTAACCAACTATCTCCTCCCTCCACATCAATAAATGCTACACCCGACTCGCTACTCTCTTTTAACCTCCAACCTGTGTCCACATCCTTTATCAGATCCCTTTTGAAAAAGCTGAAGCCAACCACCCTTTCTGCCGATCTTCTCCCAGCTGAATATCTGCAAATAGCTGCAGATGTCGTAGCCTACCCTATCTCGATTTTAATTAACAGAACCATAACCAAGGCCACAATCCCCTCAATATGGAAAATATCCTACGTTATACCACTCCACAAAGGTGGTACATCCACAGAACTATCAAACTATAGACCAATAGCCATACTATCACCACTTGCCAAAAGTATGGAAAAGTGTGTGCACAACCAACTAATGCTCTATCTAACCCAGAATAAACTACTAACAGACTCTCAACATGGATTCAGACCCCATCACAGTACAACCACTGCCCTCCTCTCTTTTACTGAAAATATAAATCTTAACCGGAATAACAAAAAAATATCCTCTGCTCTCTTTGTGGACCTATCGAAAGCCTTCGATATGGTAAACCACCAGTTACTTCTACATACTCTAAAAACCCTGCATCTAGATAGTCCAGCTCTTGACTGGTTTCAAGCCTACCTCACTGGGAGACAACAAGCAGTACTGTGGCAGAACAAGCTCTCTTGCATGCTACCAAATACCATTGGAGTTCCACAAGGCTCCATATTAGGACCTCTTCTCTTTTCAGTCTTTATCAATGACCTCCAGTCATCCCTGAAGCCACCTGTATTCAGTACGCAGATGACTCAACTCTAATATGTTCCAATGCCTCTCTCGAAAATTTACTAACTACAACCCAGCACAGTTTCACTACAGTCAAAAACTGGCTCGCCAACCATCTCCTGATCTTAAATCCAAATAAAACCAAACTACTTCTCTTCTACCCAACTAATAAATCACCTACTGAACACTTTACTATACAATCCAATAATGGGATCATTATCTCTCCTGACACCTATGCAAAGCTACTAGGAGTAAAAATTGACAATAAACTCAGATTTGACATGCATATCAACCAAACCATTAAGTCAGTCAACAAGAAACTTGGGACCTTATACAGAATAAAAACCTTCCTTACTCCAACTGCCAGGGCAGCCACTGCCCGCTCACACCTTCTCTCTACCCTACTATATGCCTCTCCTGTGCTTACTAACCTTAACAAATCTGACCTAAATAAGCTCTCATCCTGCTACAATCACATTGCCAGATTCGTAACAGGCCTACCCTACAGAACGCACCATTGTATTAACCTGAAAAAACTTGGATGGATAGAATTCCCATGCCTTCTCCAGCAGTACCAACTCATAGAGGCATTCAAAATCCTTAAACAACCTGAGAATACCCCTGCTCTAAAAAATTTAATGACTCCTTACACTAATCTAAGTTGCCTTCGCTCAGCAAATAGACTCCTTGTCCAAACAACTAAATCTTACAACCTAGGTGGCGACGCACTGTTTGCCAATACCACTGGAAAAATATGGAACTCTCTCCCCAATAACCTCATGCTTATAACTTCACTAGCTCAATTCAAAAATAGTCTAAAACTCCACTTTAAGTCACATTGGCTTTGTCCTTGCTCAAACCCAGACTAGCTCTTTGCCGTAAACTAAAACCAAAACCAAGCCCATACTAGTTCTTCGTATTATCCATACCCAAAAAGAACAACCTAGCAAGGGTTATAAGAACTATGTATGTTGTCAAACTCTAAGGTATAATATGGCCTAACGACTCTGCTAGCATGTTATTAATGTATAATCTAATGATTAGTAGTATTTTGCATATGATAGAGCATGGTAGTTTTGTAATAGTATGTAAATAGTCTTTTTTTCTTTTTTCTCACTTCCTCATTTTTGTTCATCCTATATACTATTTTCTGTAACAATTTGTCATTGTAACTCTGTTGGAGCTTTTCTCCCCGGGCCTCCGCTGAAAATGGACATGTATCCAGTCGGACTATCCCGATCAACAAATGTAAAATAAATAAATAAATAAATGATGGGCTTGAATTTAATGTAGGAAACTGGAAAAGGAACCAAGGCATTGGGAACAAATAACTAGACAGGGAAAATAATAGAGTGGTTGAGGCCAAAAAGACATTTGCACTGCTGGCTACAGCCTGCCTTCCCTACTAGGGACTGATATCAGAGTATAGTGAAAAAGAAAGGGATAGGGGAATCTTAAGTGAAAGACTTGCTCTGGTACAGTTTTTAGCTCAATCTTAAGTGTAACACTTGCTCTGGTAAAGTTTTTAGCTCAATCTAGAAACAAAACTTCTGTGAGAAAGGGGATAATTACTACAGCATATACAAAATTGCGTGATAACAATAAGAATAAAATCAGAGGCGTGTAGAAAACATTGGTAAGCCAGACTAAAAAAGCAATTTACAACAGAAGAATGGGAGGATAAGTTTATGGCTCCCAAATATGCAAAGTTCAGAATGTTTAGGATCTTTGCTTGGAAGTATTTGAATAGGTATTTATATACCCTGTGACAATAGGAGGTACTGACAGCTATTCCAGGAGAGGTAGGGCAGTGGATGTATGATTGTGCCAATAAAGCTAGCTGGAATTTTGTAAATAATTATATTCATTTGTATATCAAACTGATTTGTACAGATCCTTGTGCTGAAAATGTATTTGTGAGGATTGCTTGTGTTAAAATTTATCAACAGTGCACCCTGCTGGAATGAAAAGAAATGTACATGTATTATTGTAACTGAATTAAATGTACATGTTTTAATAGAGAACAATGGGACAGCAAAGGTTAACCAGCTAGTTTACTTTAAGAAAAATAAGGAAATGTAAATGAGATGTTAAACCATTGCAATGTCACCCTCACAGTGCTGAATAGGACTGGACATGGTTGGACTAGAAGAAGCATTTGTTCATTAGCTCAGTAAAAAGAGGGGAAGCCCAAGGCACTGCCATAAATATTAAAGATGTGTATTGTAGCTGTCTATATTAAACTCCTGTCTCCGCTTCAAAGGGGGTTGCTGCGAGAACCTAGAGTCAGGTGAGCATCTTGGATACTATATTTTACAGGGAGTAAGGAAGGAATACTCTGTTTTGAGGAACCTGACTAGAAAGATTGTTGACGTATTTCATTGTGTCTTGCTCTATCAAGTTATTAGGAAATAGTAATTCTCCTAGATTAAGTCAGGAACATGGTGAAGCTTAGTTTAGATATTGTTTTTCTTTATTCATCTGAGACTGTCCATCAATGTTCTTTTCAATATTTCCTGTGATCTGAACTCTGTGTTTTACTGTAAATGTATATTCAGTATTTTCATGCCCTTTTATTATTTATTGTTAAATATATTCAAAACTTTTATTGTTGCTGGTCTTTGTAGAAAGTATTTAAACTTTGAGAGTGCTTATATTTGGTGGCACTGTGTGGGTCACTCCTGAAGGCCTAGCAATCTTGGTCAACTATTACAATTTGTATTAGTATTAATATTGCACAGTATAATTGGAAACCCTTTGTTAAGGGCCTTAGAGTAGCTGACTGTGGAGTGTCTGGTGGTGGTGATAACTACCTTATACTCTGGTCAGAAGTTAAATATGTGTCAGTCTTTCCTAGGTATGTGTGTGTGTGTGTGTGTGTGTGTGTGTGTGTGTGTGTGTGTGTGTGTGTGTGTGTTTGAAAAAATCAAATCTCACAATGTGTATGTGTCAGCTACTTGGAGCAGGGAAGCTAGGTACTGGGTTTACAGAGACGGTGCTGGAGATCATGGCTTGGACACTCAGCTGACAGCCTAACCCTATAGCTGCACCAGTGAAGAGTCTTACTGAAGACCTAGAGGGAGACAGATACAACGGAATACAGACCTCAGACTGAGTGTGGTCTATGTCTGCTCTTAAGGGAAATTGTGCTTGATGGAGAGCATTCTGCATCTGAAAATACTGAGTGCATCCATTTGTATGCCAAGTGCACGTCCCTCTCCAGTGTCAGTGGTGAGGATTCAGGCTCCATGATTACTGGCCGAGCACGAGGACATCACATACTGGTGGCAGTGGTGGGATCATCACATATTGGTTGGCAGTGATGGGACCATCGCTCGTCACATACCCGAAGAAGACTTCAAAGAATTTTTTCCTCAGGGAGAGAGCAAATATTAGTTCACAGGTATATACTAGGCTAACAACCACCATGGCTTTTTTAAGCCTAGCTGGGCAATCCAACCTAACTGTGTCCTTATGTATCATGGGTGTTTATTGGGGGGGTATGTTAGGATGTTTCTAGAGGTTATGTGGGGGTATGTAAGTTTGGGCATTACTGTTTGCCTTTGTCTATCACAGACATGAAGGCCAGACCCATGGTGAATTTCCAGTTCCTATCCAGTGGTCAAGATAATACTTAAAATAAGGTTAGGGATGGACTCTGCTTGATGAAGATATGATGAGGAAGAAAGAGGTAGCTGGGAACATTTCAGTAATGATCTGGCAGATTTAAAAAAAAATTACCTACAAAATACTCTGTCAGAAATATTGGGTGAGCAAATAGATGCAACTAAAGGAAATGATTCTTTTGAGCTGGGATAGAGGCTCTGAATTGCCTAGACATAGTCAGGCCTTATTAATTTTGATACTGTTGGCTGCAAATAAAGCAATTACTAGAAAAATGAAAATCCAAGTCAAACCAACTGTATTTAAACTATTGAACATTATAAAAAAGATAACATTTGTTTATTTATTTACATTCGTTTACTGGGAAAGTCCAACTGGGACAGAAGCCTATTTTCAGCAGAGGTCCAGGGAGAAAAGCTCCACAGAAATTTAAGCAATATACAATAATTAGATAGTACAATAGTATACATACAGTAAGATGCAGAATACACATCATCTAGTTAGCTTATACAAAGTAGTATTCAGTACAATTTTCTAGTAGATACAGGTTCAAAAAGAACACAAGCATTTCAGTGAGGATCACTGTGAGAAAAATAAAGTTAGTAATGTGTACATATTAAATAACAGTTATGAACAAATGAGATTTCCTTTATATTTTTTGAGTAGTAATAAACACTGAGGAGAGGGAGAAAATGAGGTAAGGAGTGGACAGTATATGTTGAGAGAGTTATAGATATCTTGTCAGTCAGGTTTGGCACAGCAGCAATGCCAGTTCTTGGATAGATGCTCAAATAGTAGTTGTTTAAAACTGGTAGATTCAGGTGTATTGGCGGGTGTGGGGTAGAGAGTTCCATAATTTGGCTATTTGATTTGAGAATAGGGCTTTATCTTGAGTGTTGTTTACTGTGAGAAAGTTTCTGCCTGCAGAGCTTATACTTCGTGGGCATGAGTAGGGAACTACAAGTTCCTTGAGGGATGGGCAACTGTCAGTATGGAAAATGATACTGTGTGTGAATTTAAGATGGTAGAGATGAAGAAGGTTAGTAGCTTGAGACAATTTAATTTATGTAGTGCAATACAATGGTGGGTTTGGTGGGGAAGGTTGGCTGTGAAATGGGCTATTTTGTTATAGCAAGTTTCCAATTTGGTTAAGTCTGATTTTTTTAATTGGTAAAGAGGGGGAAAGCATATAGGAGCGTAAAGAGGAAGGTTCTGGATATGGCTAGTCTGGTATTGTCAGTGAGGAATGGCTTGCTTCTGAACAGTGAGCCAAGTTTGATCTGAACTTTCTTAATTGTGATGGCTATGTGTTGATCAAATCTGAGTTTGTTGTCGATTGTCATGCCAAGGAGTTTTATATGCTCAACTGGTTGGATGACTTGTGTTGTTTGCTGAGAGAATGGTGAAAGGAGGGGTGGTCGGTGACTGCTACTAGTAAATAGCATTAACTGTGCCTTTTTGGGGTTGAGGATTAGTTGTGATTTACTTAGATATGTTTCTATACCATTAAAAGCTTCTTGGGCTACTACTGTATATGCTGAGCAGATTAAAGTTGAATCGTTTGCATAATGAACTACTTTAGTGTATGCTGTGGATGAGGCTAGATCATTAGAGAAGATGGTGAACAGAAGGGGTCCTAGTATCGACCCTTAGGGGACTTCAACTGAGAAAGTCAGAAGTAGTGAGAGTTCAGATTTCCATCGTACTGCTTGTTGTTTGTCAAAAAGAAGCTTAGGAACCAGGAGAGAGAAATCTTTGATAGGTTTAGTAAGGCAAGAGTACTAAGGAGTTTCTGATGGGAGACAGTGTCGAATGTTTTTGACATGTCTAAGAAGATTGATGTTACTTGCTGGTTTGAATTTCTCAGTTAGTTGATGATGTTAGAGAAATTAATTAGGGCTGTGGTGGTGCTGTGTTTCAGTCTGAAACCATATTGGGAGGGACAGATAAGGATGCGAGATAACAGGTATTGTAGTAATTGAGTGTGGATAAATTTTTCCAAAATTTTGACACAGGGGGAAAGGATGGCTATAGGTCTGTAAATGTTTAATTCTGTTGATGTTCCTCCTTTATGCACAGGAGTAATATAAGAAATTTCCCATAATTTTGGGACATATTGTTCTGGTATAGACCTATTTACCAGAATAAAGATAGGCAGAGCTATGGCATCAGCTGAAAGTTTAAGGTACTCATTGGGGAGTTGGTCAGCTGCTAAGGAAGAAGGTTTCAGTTTTTCAGCATTGTTCTTATGGTGTTAGTTGGGACAGGTTTGAGGTCAAAAGAGTTGCTGTCAGTTTTCACATTAGGTGGAAGAGACAGTGGGGTGGAATTGTTCCCTGTAACTAAGAAGAGGATGGTGTTTATAAAGTAGGTGTTGATTTGTGAGGCAATACTCACACTTTCGTTATTGGTTGTTGGTTCTGGTGTGGTACCTTACCTGGGTGAAGGAGTGAGTTAACTGCTTGCCAGAACTTTTTGGGATTGTTTTCATATTTGTTTTGCATAGTTATATAACATGTTTTTTGTCTAGTTTGAGTTGTTTTTTTGTTTGATTGCGGAGCTGCTGGTATGCTAGCAGAGTTTTATTGTCTTTTGTTTTCTGGTATTGAAACCAGGTTTTGTCCCTTAGTTTTTGAAATCTAATGGTTTCTTTTGATATCCAGGGCAATCTCTTATTTTTAACATGACATGTAGGAGTTGGTGCTAAGCTATTTAGAATAGCTAGAAATGTGTCACTGAAATATGTTAAGGTCAAGTTGGAGATGATGGAGTGGTGTCCAGCTGCATTTATTGAGCATGTCTACGAAAGATTCTTTGTAGAAGTTTTTGGTATTTTATACGACTTTGCAAACTATGGTTCTGGGAGGGTTGAGCTGATGATGGAGTAAGTAGGTAGGTCTATGGTTACTTAAATTATTTGGAAGGCATCTGGAGAGATAGTTGTGGGTGGTACTGTTGATAAGTGATGAGTCTAGGATCGATTCCCTTTTGCTATGTTTATCTATTTGAGTGGGAAACGGGATTGTTTGGTAGAAATCATGCAGATTTATGAAGGTAGAGGGATTACCACCAGTGCAAGTGTTCCAGTCTAAGTTGAAGTCGCCTGTAACAATGGTTTCATGGGTGTAGACTGAGGCTGTCCAGGCTATGAGATCCTCAATGGCAGTGGGAGTATTATTGGGAGGTATTTAAGTGGTTATTATGGTAATATTTTTCGTTGGTTTGATTCTGAGCCGTGTTACTAGGACTATAAAGTTGTTATCACAAGGGTATTTGATGGGTAGGTAGTCTATGCTTAGGTTATCTTTGTAGATGCTTGCAACCTCGTCACCTTTCTTCCTGATCCTGTGTAAACTGTGTATGCTATAACCTTGTGGGAGTATGTCTGGGTCTCTTATGTGGGGTTTTAGCCAAGTTTCTATTGATATAAGAATGCCTGGTGAGTATTGCGCAATGACTGCATGAAGGTCTGTGATTTTGTTAACTAGGCTTCTAAGGTTCATGTTAAGAATGAGAAGGTCTGTAGTTTTAATGTGAAGAAGGGGTGAAATGGTAACCATGATGGTATGTTGTGCAGTATGTGGCCCGAGACTGAGGTGTATATCACCACTACAGAGAATCTGTGATAATATACATGTATGTTTGTGTGACAATTTGGAGAATATGTGAAGGTGTTTGCTGACGTGGTTAGTGGTATTGCTGACAACTACATGTTTGCTGTGGAAGTACGCAATAGGTGTGTGACTGCAGAGTTGGGAGGATATGGCAAGGTAGGAGAGTAAGGAGTAGACGGTATTAGTATAATATAGTGTGGGGCTACGGACATGTTATATCTATAAGTGACTGTAGGATGTTACATAGTATGCAGATAACAGTAGGGTATAGAGTGTGAGCAGGAGAAAGAGCATGGTGTGTATTTTTTAAATGTAGGTTAGCTGGATGGTGTGGTGAAGATGTAGGGAAAGAGGGGTGTTGGTGTAATGTGGTGGGGGTAGAGTGATTAAGGACAGTTGCAATTAAGTTGTGTGAGGAGAGGGAGGAGTGTTACAAACAGTGTATTGGTTAATTGAGGTGTGACTGGTGGATGGAGGCTGATACTTGATTGGGGGATGTTAGGGTAGTGATTAGTGTTGATATAAGTCTAGTTGATGCAGGGGTGGGTGGGAATGGGGGTAGAGTAGGGAAGCAGAGTGAACCCGAGCATAGCAAGGGCAAACGGAACAGGCTGGCTTCCCTCACAGAAGAGTGCAAAGAAAAACAATCAGTAATGAGAAGTGGAAGCATTGGAGCTACAAGGTAAGTGAAAGCAAGGAAGAGGGAGAGGCAGAAAGGTAGGAGTGTAAACAGATAGTTGCAGAAACACTACTTTTATGGCCTTGGTGTGTAAGTAAAACAAAGGAAGGTGAATCTGTCTGGGGACAAAATACACCAACTAAATGGTACTAGCCTTACTTTACAGGAATTCTAATGGGGAGGCAGATTTAGTTGAGACAAGATACTGCAAGTATATTGTTAGTTGTGCCACCATCATCTTGTCTGTTGGGTATCCTTATTAAAAGGTGTTACGTTATACTTGCAATAACTGTAGGGAGAAACCGGAGCATAGCAGTGGCTCTATTTGCCAATGTTGCAGTTGCTGGGGAGGAGGAACCCAAGCTGTGATGATACAGGCAGACGAAGTGTGCTATGCAGACTTGTCTGGTGGGTATCCTTATTAAAGAACTGGAAGATGGATGTTCAGAAAACAGAAAGAACAAAGCACAGAGAAATAAATACATGCTGTGGGAATACTACATGCAGAATAATGTTCAGGAGAAGGAGGAGGAAAGAGGTTTAAGGGAAAGCAGGAATTCAGCAGTTTACATAATGCTAAACTGGTGGTAGTTGCAAGGAAAGAAAACATAGTGATGTATAATGGGGTCTATATTAAATCAGCGAATGCTTTAAAAAACAAACTCTGATTTATCGACCCCATGTACGTGAAAGCTTACAATCCCGAACACTCGGAACAACGATTTTTTTCCCCAGGGAAAAAAATCGCTGTTCCACAAAAAATAAAAATAAAAACTTCAAAATATTACATAAAGTGGGGGGCTGTGCCCCCCACACCCCACTACTTAAATATACCAACTCCAAGATTGCACTACATTGATGAAAATGGCAAAGTAATGGAGGCAGCCAAGCGATTTCTTTCCCAGGAAAAGAAATCGCTTATATGCCATTTCGCTATTTTGCTGTTTCATGTTTTCAAGTTCGATCAAGATGCTTTCGAAGGATTGTGTCTTCGATTATATAATAGGAACTCATTTATTGTATTTAAATGTTAAAATGTTAATATGGTTCGTTTTTTTTTTCCTGTTTACGTATGTGTGTCTATGTCTTAAATGATAAGTTACTAAAGGTGTTTAAAAAATAATTCTTGCTTGATGGAACATATTCAGGCAGGATTATAATTTGTCAAGTGTTTTAAGCCTTGAAACAGGCAATCATCATCTTAAGTTGATTCCCATGTTATCAGTGGTTTCAGCAATGTGAGTACACTGTTTTAGTGCAACATCAATGAATATTGGATTAAAGGAAGTTTCTTCTTTTCCCCGGACTGTTGTATGACCTTGAAGACAATATATATGGGAGAAGAGGTGTGGGAGGTATAGTAGCAGAGATGAGTTCCAGCAGAAGTTAAATATCCATGCTCTCACAACAGAGTGCCAAAATCATACACAACTCAATGGCAGTATTGTGAATCAGTGTATATAGTAACACACTTGTCCTTAGCTAATTTACAAGCTTTTGCAAGCACTATCAACTCTGCCACTTGTGCTGAGACTTTACCCTGCAATTGTCTAGTTACAAAAACAGTGTCCACTGTGCAAACTGAAAAGGTGGCTACTAGATGTCCATCTTTTTGTCATATGCAGGATCCCTCAACAAAAAAGAATAAGGTCAGGATTTTGTAGTGGTGTTTCTTGCAAATCTGGTCTAGGAGGAAGCACATGGTTAACAACAATTACACAATCATGCGGTTCAATTTCATCAGGAGACGGAATAAGAGAGGCAGGATTTAAAGGTGGTCACCTAATAATTTGAAAAGAAGGGTTGTTAAGCAGTGCCAATTCGTATTTAGAAAGCCTGGCGGCAGATAAATATTGCATCTCAGTTTTTAACAATAAAGCTTCTACAGAATGTGGCACCACAACAAATGTATTGTGACCTAAAGTAAGAGAAGATGCCATGTCTACCAGATGGGCAGCTGCTGCTACTGCTCTGACACAAGGAGGGAGGGCTGCTGCTACAAGGTTGAGATTTGTATTATAATAAGCAGTTGGTCTGTAACCATCATTTCTTCTTTGAGCCAAAAACCCTAACACTACCCAATTACACTCATAGCAGAAGAGATAAAACTCCTTAGAATAATCTGGTAATCCCAATGCAGGTGAGTTTGAAAGAAGATATTTTAGCTGAACGAAAGCTTGTGCGTGACTGTGCTACTAGGTAAGTAGTTCAGTGGTGTCCTAAGGGTTTTCTTACTTCAGCATAATTTGATATCCACTCCCTACATTATTCTGTAGTCCAAGAAATTCTCCGAGTTGCTTTAATGATTTTGGCCTTGGTGTGGTCTGAATGGCCGCTATTCAAGAGAGTAAAATGTGCCATGCATTTTCAGAAATTAAATGTCCAAAGCATTGAACCTGAGGTTGCCAATTGTAACTTGGATTGGCTAACTTTAAAAGCTAGCTTAGTTAGTAGAAAAACAGTGTCAGTCTGACAAGCAGATAAAGAAGGTGATGCTATGAGGGATCATCTACATACTACACGAGGGTGGACTTACAAGGCAACTGTAAAGTATCTAAATGCCATTTCATTTTTTTTTAAACATAGTGGGTGATTTAACATATCCCTGAGGTAAACAAGTGCAGTTATACTGCTGCCTTCTATAGGTAAATGTGAATAGGTACTGACTGAATGAATTGGGATAGAGAAGAATGCTGAGGAAATGTCAATAACAGGAAAAGGTGCTGGCTGTAGAAAGGCTGGAACTAAGAACAGTTGATAGATTAGGAACTACAGGGAAAGCTGGTACTACAACAACATTTATGGCTGTCAGTCCTGCACAAATCTGTAAGTGTCTCTGCCTGCGTTTTGACAGGCTAAATGGGTGTGTTACATGGACTTGTTGTACAATAATACCCTGCTGTAATAATGCCGATATGACAGGCTCAATTATGGCTTCTGCTTCAGCAGAAAGTGGATATTGTGCTACCATGGGCACAGTTTACTTGGGTTTAAAGTAACCTGAATTGGAACTGCATCTTTAATGAGGCCAACTTCATTTTCATGCATAGTCTATAGCTGTGCAGGAACTGAATCTAGCAACGCTACATCTGGTATTTGAACAAGTCCTGGCTCAGCGAGGTGAGAGAAAAGGACATTCTCTTTCAACTGCTGTGGGGTAAGACACATTTGCATAGCCTGGGAATTATCTGGTACATTAAAAATAAACACCATCTGGTGAATAAAATATGGAACACTGTAATTTGCAGAGAAGGTCTCTGCCTAACAGGTTAAGGGGTGCAGATGTTTTCATAAGAAAAGTATGATTAGCAGTTAGTGGCCCAAGCTGAATTGGGATTGAAACTGTCTCAGGATAATCTAAAGGAACTTTTAATACTCCCACCCCACGTACCAAAGTAGAAGACAAAGGGAGATTTTGCGCAGCTGAAGCGTTTAACATAGATTTTGTATCCCTGGTATCTATCAGGAAGGGAACATCAGTATTTTGAATCTTAATATTGACAAAAATACCTTTTTTCTTTACTGGTACCAATGGAAATAGCTGCAATTCCTGTTTATGGTTGTCCTAGGCAGTTTGTTGCCAGGCTGGTGGCTACCATGGGGTAGTCCATGTAGAAGGTTGCCATTGTGGTCTGGTATGCTATGACACAGCAAAAGAGGTTTCAAATGGATTAGAAGTCTGTGGGGTTAGTGCTACTGGCTGTAGAAAAGGGCAATCGTCCCTCCAATGACCACTTTGACTACAATTAAAACAGAGGTTTGAATTAGGACCCTGTGGGATTTGGTTTCAATTAGAATGAGGCTGGGCTTGTGAAAACTGTTGTGGTGGTGGAAATGTTCTCTGTGCTTATGGATATCTAGGTCTATTATGGCCCCCCCCCTTTCTCTTCTACTTCTACCTCTCAGTCAGGAAAAAGCAGTAAGCATTTCTAATTGGGCATTAACTACCTGCTCTTGTCGTTCTCGTTTTTCAAGAGTAAGAATATCGGCCACTGAACTTGAGTTACCAGTTCATGGCGTCCTAAGCTCGGCCAGTTGGAAGGAAGCAGTCCATCTACAAAGGCAGCTGAGAGATTACTCGCAGCTAGTTCTGCCATGGTCTCAGGGTAACCGGAGTAAGCTTCAAATGCATCGGTCATACTCCGTAAGTAGGTATCCACCAAGTCATCTTCTCTCTGCATGACTGCCTTTATGCGAGACCAATTAGGTACTTGGGGACATACCTCTATCATGGCTTGAAGTAACCATTCTCTAGTGTCTTTAAAAGCTTGCTCATCAGTGTGCTGAAGAACTGGATTAGGTACATTTGCATGATCCCAAATACTTTTAAGTAAATCTGGGGTAGGGCATATTCCAACATGGCTCTAACTTCTTCTAATGCTTGATTTTGCAATTTAACATGCCCTGCAAGGACCTTAGCAAATTTAGTCGGGGTATCACAAATAGGTGGAAGTGAATCTACTACAGTTTGGAAATATACAGCCGACACTGTACGTACAACATGTACAATTGGTGATGCATTATTATCCCCACCATGTGCAGGATATGGGACTTGTCACAAAGGGTGTAATTGAGCAGCTGAGAGCGTCGTATCAGAATCATCTTCTTCTTTTGACAAAGAGTCGCTCTCTTTTGTGTCCTGATTAAATTTATTGGGACCTATATAACTATCTATAATTATTGGAAATTGAGTAACAAAATGACATGGACACAACTTATTTCGTCGAGTAAAAGGAAGCAAGATTTTCTTTTTATGTAGCTTATGAATGTTAAAGTACATCTGAGAAACATCTGAGTGTTATTTTTTCTTTCTGTCAGGCTTGGGGGAAGCTTTTTAATTAGTTTAGAATGAGTACTATCTGATAGAGAAGTCTGAGTGGGATCTGTTGCTGCCTGTGCAGTTGAGGAGGCAGCTAAAGGATGCATCTCATCCTGAGAGGGTGGTGAGGATGGTGGAGACTGACAAAAGGGGTGAGGTAGTAGAATCTGGTTGCTGTTGAACCTCCTGGGAAAGATATGGTGGAGGTGCATGTAGAGGTACGGCAGTCGGTACTACTAAATTAAATACACAGTCATCCTCCTATGACTCATTCCAAGTAAGCTGCATTTTTTTAAGCTCTCTAAGAGGATAAAGTCCAAAATCCTCTTGACCTTTACTATCAGCATGCTGAAGATGGACAACTCTCTTATTTGCTGCTTGTAGCTGAGTTTTTAATTTTCTTATATTACGTTTTAAGCTACAGATAATAGACTCATTTTTTTCTATCTTTAGACTTCATCTGCCAGGAATTAAAGGCTGACCAGCAGCCAGCAGGGACCTTATTGCCTTTTTCTTTTAAATGTTTCTACAAGTTTAACAAAACATCTTTGTCAAATGTATCTGCAGGAGGAAAAGCTAATTTTTCATCATTTTTTGTCACTGCAACCCACAAATCTAAATACAAACAAGTATCATTAAAACATTTAGAATACATGTAACCTGCAGGTGTGACCCTTTTAGGTTATTTTAAAGATCCCACACTCATTCCCATTATAAAAGAAAACCTTTACAATGCTGATACAATTTTTAAAAAATATCCCACAGTCATACATAACCCACACTCATACTGAAAAATAAACTTACCTTTGACCACTTGCAGGTCTGCCAGGAGAGAAACAAACCAACCAAAGAAAAAGGTGCGATTGTGATCTGTTTTCGCAGAAAAATGCACTTGACAGAAAACTGTCAAAGGGCCCAATAAAGTGTTTTTTTCATGCAGAAACAGCTTTCAGAAGTCCTGAAAAATCCGAGTCATGGCACCAGCTGTTAAGATAAATCTTTTTGTTTTTTTAGATTAGTCTCTCAGCAGTTCGAAGCACAAGTCTTTTATTAAAATAAAAATCAGATGTGTGGGAGACAGTGGTCAGAAAGTCATGTCTCCCCGAACAAAGGAAAGCCAGGATATTATACAGAAAATCTTATCATGATAATAAATTTTATATATGAAGCCATAGCTAACATCTAACAGAAATATAACAAAACAGTACATTCTGTAGATCAGAACACTAAACTATATCTAATAGAAAAATTTCAAGTTGGGAAAAAATTACACTGCATACTTATCAATATTTTGTCATAATAAGAAATAACTTTCCGTTTTAATGCTTGCCTGCAAGAGAAAGCAAGGTCTCAGGTTAAGGTATTAGAAACTATGAGAAGTTTCTTTCCAGTACTTTTCCATAACTTCAGGCTATTCTTGTAATCATGTGCACTGATCTACTAACATGCACATACATTTCAATTCAGTTTTCTTGTATTACACTGGTAGAAGGAGTAACTGTACAGAGAGAGGGACTGAAAAGAGAAGAGGTACAGCAGATGATAGTCTCAAGGGCCTATCATCACACACTTCTGGCAATATTCTTTTTTTGGGCCACTTCAGCTATATAGGCCTTCTGCTGAACCTATTCTTTTTTTTCTTCTCTGGTCATATTGCTAGAATAGAAAAATAAGTTTTCCTCTTAAGATACATGTGCATTAACTACTTCCAGTTACCACCTTCATCAGCCAGGTCCATCCTCGAGAAAGGGATCATATCCTCACACACTGAATATGCCCCATTATCTTTACTACTGCTGGCCACAATAATATGTGCAGAAGTTGGCCTTAGTATGTGTACTGCTACAACTGGCTTTGAACCATATCAACAAAACTGTATGGAACTTCCATAAGATTAGTCTAAATCCTGGGCTACGGGGTCTTGAGAATTCACTGACTAAAAAAAGACAATGAACAGAATGGCAAAAAAGATATTTAAGTCAATAATGTTAGAACAGCACAAAATTAATACTGCTTTATTGGACTACAATAAAAGATCAGACAAAAGAATGAAAGAAGTGGAAGCAACTTTGAGGTTTCTCCCAGATAAGTGGGTAGATCTAAAGAGGGACATGAAGAAAGTAAAACTTAAAATAACTACTTCAGAAGAAATGATGTAAGTTTTAGAGGCTAAAATTGTGGATACATGTGATAAAAACAGGTGTACAACCAAAAACTTCACAGGTATTCATGAAAAAGCTGAGGGGTGAATTGTGTGAAGTTCATGAAAGATATATCAGAATGGTCTGCTGAGAGATAACACAGGAGTTAGACAGCCCACAATCACTCCATTAGAAATTCACCAGATCCCTCTTGGTTTGCATCCATACATATGAACCTAAAAAAATGATTTTATAAGAAAAATGTGTACTCCAGGAAAAGAACTAAATGCAGTAGAAACGAGTCTGGTGTGACTGTGATTACTCAACTGAAATAAGACTAGAGAGAGCAGCTTTTCATAAAGCAGCAAATATATACAGGAGACGGCATTTTAAATTTAAACTGTTGTATCCAGCCTGCTTCAGAGTGAACCTCCCTGGGGGTGCAGACACATTTTATGCTCCTAAAGATGCAGTGGATGAATCTTGAAGATGCTCCATCCACTGCCTCACAAGGGAAATGAGAGCTCACTGCAGTTGGCATGTACTATAGACGATTCTCCAACCACTGCAGGGCAACTGAGAAGAGGAAAAAAAAAGTATGTTTTCTTGGTCTTTAAGAGAAGGCAGTTATAATGACAGAAAACAGCTTTTACAGTGAATCACAAAGAAAGTAATACAGAAAGGTTCTTATCACGACTACAAGATTCATTCAATGAAGACTAATCTAGGATACTGAATGTACTACTTCAAGAGTTTTTGGATGGCTGGTCAATTGGGATAGTGTGATTTAACTGAACTGAATGTAGGCATAAATATTTGATCAAACAAACTGCTATGCTTGACTTGTACAAAACGGAATATACATGGTACTGAGGACTCCCTGATTTTAATGTCAGTACAATTTGTCCTTTAAAGAAAGTAGGGTGCCACTTTCGTTTTTTGATGTACAGCAAACCAAATGTAAAGCTTTGGATTTATAGTTTTGCTTCTCCTTTATGACCCAAAAGATAGTCTGTGTCTACCCTGTTAAGAACAGTTAATGGAAACATCCTGTAAGAAAGAAATTGCTCTTTACCTGCAAGTTTATGCAGGCAGAAGAATTTCCTTAATGAACCAATGAATCATTTAAAGCAACATTATATAGGTTTGCATAGAAATAAACTACAGTCAGTAAAAGCAAAACAATATGTTTAATAAGGAATATCATATTTCTCTGCAGCTGTGCATATGTGATATAAATGTAAAATGCAAAGCTTCTATGAGACTTATCACACAAGAATAATAGGTCTGCAAATTTAGAGGCTTTTTTCAAGTTCAGGAGAAAACACATTTTGGTCATACTAAAACTATTATTTGGGCCTCAACATTTAACTTAAAGGGTAAGGTATTTGAAACTTAGATGCAGACATGACAATAAATCAAAGTAGGTAGGGAGGTGGCGCTGAAATGGATGAATGTTATATTGCAGAATGTAACAGGCATCGCCTGGCTATATCTAAGGCTGCACTATAAGTTCACACCAAATCTGTTCTTTCACAGACATACTGCCTCCAACTTGAAAGTATACTAGAGAAAATGGAAAACCCATCCATCCATTCTCAAACCCTTTTTCCCATTTTGCACATGGGGTCGGGGTACAACTTTCATCCGTACCACTCACTCGCACTCACACACTTCCACCTACTGCCAGTTTGGAGTGTCCAATCCACCCACTGCATGTCTTTGGAGTATTATGCTGTAAATTTTGAAAGTGTAGAAATAATTGTTGAATTTTACTGTTATTCCTAAGTTATGCTATTTATGAGTTTATAAGAAGTTTTACACAGTTTAAGATGCCAGAAATGCCCTTCACAAAGTTGACAAATGATGTAATAGATATTAATACAATGATATACTATTTTTTGAATGCAGAATCTATATGTAGTTTGTATAACCAAATGTTGAGGGGTAAAGTCAGACAGGAATGCACTATAAAAGTGATCTCCTGTGATGTCTGCAACCTTATCGTAGAATGCTAATGGTTTGTAAAATCTTATGAAAAGATTCAGGATATTTCTACATATTAGAAAATTAGGTCTCTGTTTTTATTAATGTTAGAAACACATTTGAATAATACCGAGCATTGGAAACTAGGGAACCTTAGGTATAAATTAATAAAGCATTCATCTTACCCATCAGAATGTCAAAGCAGAGTTAATATCCTTTTGCAAAGAAATATAGTTTTGGAGCTGCTGGAGGTACAATAAGTAAAAGCAGAAAGGTATTAGTAAGAGGGAGGCTAGAGGGAATTCTGCACATTCATCAGTGCTTACTAAACAAAAAAGAAGTTATGTACTCACCATAACGTTCCATGTGAGTTGTTCTATCTCGCCTTCATTCATCACTGATGGGAATGGAGCCGATCCCTCGGCTCCGACACGGCTGTTAGCAAGCTCGAAGTTTGCCAAAAGCTCGAGACCTAGCCCCTTATCCCATGATGCACTGCCTGGAATAACTCAGATCCTGTTTGCTGTGTGTACTACTTTTGTGAGATAATTATTTCAACAAAAAATAAAAAGGAATGCATAACCAGGACGAAGCTAGATTCCAGGTCAACTGTCAGCCAGGTGGGGGATTGAGGGACGTGAGAATGAAGGCGAGATAGAACAACTCACATGGAACGTTATGGTGATTTCATAACTTCTTTATGTGAAGTTGTTCAATCTTGCCGTTCATTCATCACAGATGGGTAGCGTCCCTAGCACCCCAAATCTTGGGTGGCTCACAGAAGTACATTTCTCAGGACCATGGACCCGAAAGAGGCCCTGTCCCTGGAGGCCTTATCCACTTTGTAATGAGTGATGAAGGTATGAGGTTTAGTCCACGTGGCTGCCACACAAATATTATCTAAAGGAACTTTGGCTTGAAAAGTAGCAGATGTAGATACTGCTCTGGTAGAATGAGCTTTAATCTTTTGAGGCAAAGGCATATTGACAGCTGAATGAACAAAGGCAATACAATCCGATAACCATTTAGATAGAGTTGGTTTAGCCACTGGCCTACCTTTTCTGGTTTCTGAAAAGGATAAAAAGAGTTGGTCTGATTTCCTAATATCTTTAGTTCTGTGCAGATAAAATCTGAGCTGTCTGTGAGCATCAGGTTTGTGTAGCATATACTCCATTTTGTTAGAATGGTTGGGAAAGAAGACCGGTAACTCAATGACTTGATTAATATTAGTTTCGGAACAAACTTTAGGCAAAAAGGAAGGATTTGTTCTGAGTGATACTCTATCAGGGTGAAAAATCAAATAAGGTGGTCTGATAGAGTGTCAGAGCTTCAAGCCTTATCTAAGGGCAGATGTAATGGCCACTAAAAACAGAGTTTTCCATGATAAGAACTTCATTTCACAGGATGATGCTGGTTCAAAAGGAGGAAGAATAATCTGGGACAAAAGTAAGTTCAGATTCCACGGTGCATAAGGAACTTTCACTGGGGGTCTGATGTGGAAGGTCCCTTTGTGAAAGGCTCTAGACAGCTTATGAGCCATAATGTTAAATCCATCTATTCCTAGGTGAAAATTAGCAATGACAGCCATTTGAACTCGTACTGTAGCTGCTGCTGAACCTTTGTTGAAAATCATGGTAAAGAATTCTAAGATGGAAGACATGGGTGCTTTATAAGGGTCAATGTTCTGTTTGGAGGCCCATAAAAAAATCTTTTCCATTTGCTGAGGTATAATCTTCTGGTGGAAGGCTTTTGGGAAGACAGCAAGATGTGTCTCATCTCCTGAGAAATATTATCAAGCCTGGCTATGAGGGGAACTGGAACAACCAAGCTGTGAGCTGCAGACTGTACAGAAGGATGGAGGTTCCCCGACGGATGTGTCAGCAGGTCTGGAACCGGGTCGAGAATCCATGGTTTCTCCACTAGGTGCTGAAGTAGGAATGGGAACCAAATCTGCCGAGGCCAATGAGGAGCTATTAGAATCATAGTCCAATCAGAGGGATTGGTGAAAATGCATAGAGAAGACTTGGGGGCCAATCATGTACAAGTGAATCCCTTTTGGACTCCCCCGGAGGGGGGATCAGGGCAAAATATTTATTTATTTTATTTTATATTTGTTGACCGGGAATGTCTGACTGAGCTGAAGCCCTTTTTCAGCAGAGACCCGGGGAGAAAAGCTCCAGTAAATAGATATAACATTTTGTCATTATTAACAGGTATTATACAGATGGAATAAGGCAAATCAGCTAGCAGGCTACAGGATAATTTTTGAGAATATACAGATTACATTTTGTCATAAATACAAGTATAATATATAGAATAATATAATGAAGAAAAAAGGTAGTTAATAGTCAGAGCACTTTTTTGAAAGTAGTATTTAGAATAGAAGAGCAACATAGGGGTTGAATGTTAATTTTACAATTAAAACAATCAGGAAGGAATAAAAGTTTCAGAGAGAGGGGAAAAAGCTATTGATTAGTGGAGAGATATAGAGGGTTTTCAGGGTGGGTTTGAGCATCTGCATTTGGTGTTTGGGTGACTGGCAAAAAGATTGCAGCAAGGCTGGCCCCATTTATGAAAAATCCTGTCCGCTATCTCTTGCTTGAGGGACTACTCATGAGGCAATACAATTGCCCTGCTCAGTTTGTCTGCTATCACGTTGGATCTTCCCGGAATGTGCGTTGCCAACAGAAAATGCTGGGAGGATACAGCCCACTGCCAAACTCTGAGGGCTTCTCGGCATAAGGGGTAAGATCTGATCCTGCCTTGTTTGTTCAAATACCAGGCCACTGACATGTTGTCTGTCTGAATTGCAATGGTCCTGTGAAGAAGAGAGTCTTGGAAGTACTGCAACGCCAAACGTACTGCTCTCATCTCCAGGATGTTGATATGCAAATGTAACTCCTGTTCCGTCCATGTGCCTTGGACAGTCTTCTCCTGATAATGCCCCCCCCCCACCATATCAGGGAGGCGTCCGTGGTCACAGTGGCTATTGAAGGTGGAAATACAAATGGGCAACCTACAGTTACATGAGGAGACATCAACCACCACTGAAGGTCCTTCTTGCACGAGTTTGTGATCAGTATTGTGTGATTCATGGGAAGCTCCTGGTAAGACCATTGAGTGAAAAGTAACCACTGAAGTATTCTCATATGCATTCTCACTAGAGGAATGGCTATGATTGCAGCAGCCATCAGACCCAAAATGTTTAACACTTCTGATGCTGGTGCTTTCGTCTTTGATACTAGAAAGCTGACTTGGATGCAGCAGAGCAATTCTTTCTAATAGTAGCCTTAAAGTGATGGTTGAGGTGTCTAACTGTGGTCTTATAAAGTTTATATGCTGCGATGGTGATAAGGCAGACTTTTCAAAGTTGATGGTGATGCCCAACTGTCAGAGTGCGGTCTCTTGATTGAACTAGTTGATGTCTGGTGGTGGCGGAAAGGAGCCAATCGTCTAAATACGGAAACACCTGGAATACAAGACACCTCAGGTGAGCAGTTGCCACTGCCATGCATTTGGTGAACACACTGGGGGCTGAAGTGTGACCGAAGGGCAGGGCTCGAAATTGATAATGACTAGCTCCCAGCCAGAAACGGAGGTGCTCTCCGAATGCCCTGTCCATTTTTATGTGGTAATAAGCATCCTTGAGATCTATCGAGCACATCCAATTGTCTTTCCCTAAAAAGGGAAGAATAGACTGAAGGGTGACCATCCGGAATTTCTCCTTCTTTACAAATTGGTTGAGTCTGCTGAGGTCCAATATAGGTCTCCAGTCTCCTGTCTTCTTTGGTAATAAAAAGAACCTTGAGTAAGTTCCGGATCCTGTTTGGTCTGCTGGGACTGGCTGGATGACTCTTTTTTTCTAGCAACTTTTGGACCTCTGAAGTTGCTTGTTCCCTGTAATGGGGTGGTACATCTGGGATTTTCCTTAGGGTTTTTGGGAAGGAGGTGAATGGTATGATATATCCTCTGGAAATTATTCTCTGTACCCATTTGTCATTGGAGATTTTTAGCCAGGCGTAGGGATACAGGAATAAATGACCCCCGACTGCCTCCAGAGTAGAACAGTCGAGCGTCCCTTCAGGGACACTGGTAAGGCTGACCAAAGAACTGATCTTTGTCACCCTCTGCCGCAAGAGCGGCGTCTTCTGTTATTACCCCCTCCTCTGCCTCTAAAGAGGGTATCACCATGGGTGTCTGGAAAAGCTGTGTGAGATTTTCGGAACCACATCTTGCCTCCCTTAGTGCCTTTGGGATAAGGCCGCTTAGGGGTGACAAAACGGACTCCGATGGCAGACAGAGTCTTCCCGTCTTGCTCACTCCTGGTGAGAGTTTCCTTCACTTTAGGCCCGAAGAGAGCGGTGCCATTGAATGGGGCATTGATGAAAGAGGACTTGTGGGGTTCCGCAAAGGAACATAGGCGCATCCAGGACTGTCTATGTAAGGTGATTACTGAACCTGCAGCCCTACTCGAACCCTCGGCTGCATACGAAATGAGCCTCATGGATGCGTTTACTATGGAGTTAAGGGTAGCAAGCTGGGTGGTCACTTTGTTGGCAACTCCCATAGCTACAGAACCCTGGAGAGAATCTCCTAACTCCCTGACGAGATCTCTCGGTAGTCTAGTAAAGTGGGTCAGATAGTTCAGTGATCGCAATGAAAATGTTGCTGAACTGAAGATGCGTTTCCCATCTCTGTTAGGGGATGGACTGATGAAGTCTCGGATAATTCCTTCTTGGTGTCTGCTGCCACCACCATGGCATCAACAGGCATTCCTTTAGTCAGAAACTGCTTATCCGCGGGGGCAGAGATGAATTTATTAGGCTTCTGGGAAACAGGCTCTGTCACATCCGGTGACTCCCACACCTTACGAGAGATCAGCTGCATGAGCTCATTGTAGGGCAGAGACACCCAAGAGGTGGAAGGTTGAGACCAGAAAACCTTCAGTAGCACTGACTCATCCCCAGTAGGGCTTTTGGACTGCCAATTACCCCTCTGCCTAAGGATTTCCAGTATCTTCGCAAAGGAGATATCCTCAGAGGGGGATTGTGGGGACCCTTCTGACTCATCTAAGTCCGTGTCTGATGTCAGAGACTCCTGTGGGGAGTCTAAGTGTCTCCTCTTACCCACCCTCTTCCTGGGAACCTCTTCAGTGGGGATTTCTGAAGAGGTCTCAGAAGAGCAAGTAACACCCTGTGGGGTTACCTGAGGCTCAGGGTCCCGATGCTGGGCTGGGATGACAGGAACAGAAGCAGACCCAGGAGCTATAGGGGAAGAAGAGGCTAGACCTGAAGTTGAGATTGTCATTGGAGACAAAGCTCTTCTCTTGGTTCCGATAGCCTCACGACTCTGACACAACAGAACTGAAGTCCCCAAAGAAACCGCCAGCTCCTTCTGCACTGAGGCCGCGGGCTCCGAACCCGAGGTAGGAGCCAAACTCATCCGAGCAAAGGCCCTGAGAGGGAGAGTCAGCACCAACAAGTCAGTGCAACTGCCTCCTCCGGAACCGACTGGACAGCATGGGCTTCTAGACTCTACAGTTGGCACCGATGAAGTCAGAGCAGATGGAGCCGATAGCACAGAAACAGACCTCGACTCCACGGGTTCTACAAGAATCAGGTCTGCCCACTCCGGCTCCGAAGTACTGCTGTGGCTCGGAGGAGGAGTAGAAATGCCCATAACATTGGTCTTCAGTTCCAACGCAATGGTCAGAGCCGACAACAATTTGGGAAGTCCTGGAGCCTTCAGCAGCTTCTGCACCAGTCGATCCATGTCTGAATCAGAAAGGCTGACAGAAGACCTAGAAGATTTGACAGAAGACAAAGATTGTAGAAGGGGAGAAGCAGGAGTCTCGGATACCAGCTCCAGGGACATAGGCCGGCTCCGAACAATGGGAAAAGTCGACTCCAAAGGCATGGGGGCCAATGTTCCAACAGATTCTCCCAATTTTGCAGTCTTATGCTTCGATGACTTAGAACTAGCAGCCAACGAAGATTTTGAAGATATAGGGGACTGACCAGCCCCATCCTGGCTAGACAAAACCTCATCAAAGGAATGTTTGAGCAGGTCTCTATCTATGAATTTTCTTTTTCTCTCGAGCAAAACCCTTGGAGGAAAAGCATGACATATGCTACATGACTCCTGAAGATGATGTGAGTCTAAACAATATACGCATTGTGCATGTCCATCGGTGATGGACATTTTTTGTCCACAATCTGGACATTTTTTGAAGCCTGATTTAGGCCGTTTGTCCTTGTCCTGTGACATCCTTCAAATTATACAGTAAACTAAAAAACTTTTAAAGAAGTTGTTACTGCACAACTAAAATAAAGACAACTGCTGTTAACTATAGACTTAGTTGTTAATTCACAACTACGCCCTGACAAGTAGGCCCAGGGGGCACTTAACTAACAAAAAAACTACACTTTCCTAATATAAAATATAAGACAGGAAAAAGGGGTAAACAGTAAATAAAAATAAATAAAACTGAGTTATTTGAAAGAAAGAATTTAACTTGCGTAAATCCTATTTTTCTCCAAAAAGGAATTGAGCTCTGGAAACACACGAGATTTGTGCCACTGCAAACTAGATCTGGGGTATTCCAGGCAGTGCATCACGGGATAAGGGGTGAGGTCTCAAGCTTTTGGGAAACCTCAAGCTTGCTAACAGCCGTGTCGGAACCGTGGGATCGACTCCGAACACATCAGTGATGAATGAACGGTGAGATTGAACAACTTCACATCTGATGTTAAGACAATGGGTCACAGGAAAGGATGGTTTTCTGGGCAGCAGACTGGAACAAGTTTTTTTTTTTCAATGGTGAGGTGCACTCTGGTTCTCGCATTCACATGGCACTGCATTAGGGCAAATTATTTATTAATAGACAACACTACTGGGAGTGAACAATGTTCATGAAGCATTAAGCCTTCCTATAGATAACGTCTACACATTTCAGATACAGGTATGAATCACAAGCAAAAACAGACAGAATCACAGTTAGCCCAGAGCAGGTATAGCTTACTGAGAGTCTGCATACATATTCTGTTTCTTTATCAGACCACTTCCACTGCTTTTAAGAGGCTATGTCAATGAGGAAAAGTTTAGGATTAACCTCTATTTTTTTCCAAGGGGAACAACTTAAAAGCATTTCAGTTGTTTTTAGAAACCATGATGAGCTCTTCACACATAAAGGAATCGGATAAAAAAGTATGAGATTGAGGAGTGTGTATGTAGATAGATTCAAAAGTGGGATTAAGTGCAGAGCTACTGAAAGTGCAGGAAGAAGTGATTCATAAGGTGGAAGGGCTGAACTTAATGTGCTGGATTTTAACACAGATAAAATGCTAGATTACAAGCAGACCAAACTAATAGAACTCAGACTGTTACTTTTGAAGCAACATCTAAAGGATAAAATTATCAATCTAAACAACATAAGGTAAGGAGATCAGTACAGGCATAACTGGGTCTTCACACCAACCAGGTGGCCAGACAGATACACGCCACCCCACCTACTCCAGCTCTTCAATTGAAAAGAAAAAACAAAATAAAAAATGATCCATGCTATCAAACTGCACACCAAACAGATGGCTGAAGAGATACACACCCCTTCTCACCTGCCGCAACTCTTCAATGGAAGAATTAAATAAAAAAAAAAAGTCAGTGATTGGTTCCTGCATTTCAGGAACCCCAGGTACCTAATCAGGTCCCTTTTCAGTGTCTTGTCTCCAACCCTCCTTCCTCACATTACAGTAAAAAAAATAGAAACAAAAAATAAAAAATAAAAACAAAGAAAATCATTTTTTTTTTAAATTGTATTAAACTGCTTGTATCCTGCATGAAGCACTACAGTGCTCAGGTTTTACCTAGTGCAAAAAAATATATATATTTTTTTCACTCTGAAAATGTAGAAAGCAGTTGCTACAGTTTAGACCACACATGGATCACTAAAGCAATATGATTTTGCAAAAAGAAAGGAAAAAAATCTGTTTTTACTTTGAAATTGTAGCAAACAGTATACAATAAATGTAGCAAGAAGTTGCTACAATTTAGACCACACATGGAGTACTATGGGTCTATATTAGAAGACCGAATGTTTAGGTGATCGAACACCTAAACATCGATCTTCTAATATCGAAAGCAAAAAAATGCAAACGGACGATTTAACACAGGGAAAGACTTCCCTTGGCCGTTTGCCAGAGTTTGCTATTTCCGATTGTTGAGAGATCTTGGAGTTAGTATATTTAGTTGGGGGGCGAAGCCACCCACTTGATTTAGATGTAAAGTAATGTTTTTTGTGTTGTGGCAGAGGGACGTGTATTCCTGGGACGTTCGACATTGTGCGGTTCGATATTAGAAGATTGATGTTTAGGTGTTTGATCACCTAAACATTTGGTCTTCTAATGTAGACCCAAGTACTACAGTGCTCAGGTTCGACTGCAAATGCAATACTGGCTTTAAAAGCTGGTATGTATTAAACAAGCAGTCAGAATCAACTGATCGCGCCCTCCAACACTTTGTGCCTGGGGCTACTGCCCCCTTTGCTATACCCTAGCTATGTTGCTGGAGATTAGTATGCAAGAATACAGACCAAAGGCTAAGAGGATATGTAAGAAATCTGGAAATATAATAAGATTTGTTCATTTGTATGAACAATGATAGGAAACAGAAGCAGACTGGGCAGGAAAGACACAAGAAATAAGGGAGTTCCTAAGCAACCAGGATTGGGGGATAACATAATAAGACAAGTTACAAAGGTTGAGGTGGAAACAATATTAAGGAATCAATAGTGGGGTAAAACATGAGCTGGATGGTTTACCAGAAACATATATAATGCAATGTTAAAAGATATATTTTAGTAAGGGCTCTACTAAACTAGCAAATCATGTGGTGATATCTACATAGAACACTATTATGTGGAAACAAGCTATCAAAATGGTTATTCAAAAATTAGGCAAGGATCCTTCACAAGTTGAGTCATATACACTAACACAGACAGATGCTTAACAGCAATTTTATGTTACTTACTGCAATGACTGGCAAAAGATTACCTTGAATCCTCCCATCACTGACTGATCTGGAACAGACAGATTTTGTACTTGGTACCCATGATAACTGACTAAAAACAAATATATTGATGTTAGATACTACTAACATAACCAAAAAATATTGACCCAACCATGCATGCAAAACATGTTTCATAGGGTTTGTTGCAGTATTTGTGATGGATCTTCCTGAGAGATGGATGAATTTAGTAAAATCTTTGTTTTATAGTACTTTAGCACAAATGAAGATAGGAAATAGACTTTTCAAAGTTTTTCAGTTAAGTAAAGCCACACAACAGGGGTGTCTTTTCCCTTCTTCAGTTTACCTACTTATCTTTAACCCCTGGTAAGTAGGTTAAAGCTGAAACAAATAATGGCATATGAGCTGAAGGCACTTCATCACAACTTGACACTGTGTGTGTAAAACTTACTTCTTTATCTGACATATCCTGAAAGAGATCCGAAGTATTATTTCATGAGCTTTGTTGACGTGGTAGAATTGTTTCACATATGATGAAAAAAACAAAATGGTAAAGCATGAAGACTACTTACTCACCTAGTGAGAGGTGTGTGAAAAGTAACTAATTCTGAGTGAGTCTAATCAGAAGTGTATTAGGTTAAACCAGAGTGCCCCAGTCCCACAATTCTTCAAGTGAATTATTTATTTTTGTTATAAACTGTAGCACACAGTTGTTACAGTTTATACCTTGCCTGCACAAAGCCTTACTTAAAAAAAAAAATTCTTCTAATAAACTGCAGCAAACTGTTGCTACAGTTTACACCCTGCCTGCAAAGAGTGCTACAGCGCTTAGGTTTTGGTAAAAAAAAAAAACAACAAATTAAACACAAAACAAACAGTGATTTATTTATTTGTTTTTAAACTGCAACAAACTTACAGTTTAGACCACATATGAAGTGCTACAGTGCTCAGATGTTGCTGCAAGTGTGATACTGGCTTTTAAAAGCTGGTATTGCATTAAGAGATCGGGATCTGCTGATTGCGCCTCCCCCATCACTTTGCGCCTGGGGGAGTTGCCCGTCTCGCTTCACCATAGCTACACACTACTGATTTTGATCAGCTAATATGTAGGAATGAAGTTAGCGGACACAACAAAAGATTCATTGTCATTAACACTAGGGAGTATTTTAAGTAAAAGATCTACATAAAAATGACTCTCAAAATTCAAGAAGTCTAGTGGTTTGTTCTGCCACTAGTACTGTGTTTCAGACATTTCCTGCCCCTTTCTTTGATATTTTTTTCTGTAATGTGTCAAAAAAGAGCTACCATATTTATCTGGCTAGAATAAAAGTCACAAGTGTCATGTCACATTATAATTCTGCCAACAGAAGCAGGAGGGTTGTGAGTCTCTGACTGAGACATTTTGCAAAGGCAGCAAGGCTTACATTACATGGGATACTGGAACCAAACCACAACTCTAGATGGAAAGCCATCTGAATACAATGACTGGGAAGGATCGGTGGGATGTGTAACTTGTTAAAGGACAGAAATTTGGACAGAAAATAATGGCAGACAGACATTGCCGACAGAGCTATTAAAACTGAAAAATACTCACTGAAAGGGACATAATACTGACTTGGTTGAACAAGATGACTCCAGCAGAAATGTTACAAGAATGGAGGCTGCAAGTAACAGTAATTTTCAGGAGTTGGCAGGTTTGTAGGTGATTAATAAACTAGAATCAGTTAACAATAATAGCAAAATACTGATACTGGAGCAATACATGAATAGGAGTGTAGACTATGGTATAAACAGAGAAATGCACACTACATTAATAGAAAACTTACAAAGTTATGCTTACAAACTATAAAGTACAGATTTTTGAGTATTCACCACATCAGCCAATCTCTTCTCTACTACTGGCCTGAATTTTCTATTCCTGTCTTTCTGCAAAGTTGTCATATTTTTCACTAAGGCTTGTTCTTATGGTTTACACTGGTATCCCTGTACATGTGTTAGACAGGCTATGTTTTACAAATGTCTCCAATTCTTATAGATATACATGCAGTTTTTGACTGCATATTACCTTTTGGAAAAGAATGTCACAGTGCTAGTGACACAGTTCAAGAAATGGGTCCAAAGATATGAAAGGTTGAAAATACTGATCCAAAATATTAACCACTTTACTTTATGGCTGTTAGCAGAATGAATCTATGAAAAGTAATGAATCAGGAAACCTTTACAAAGTGGAATAAGCCACGTGTTTCAGTACATAATCAGTTCCTGAAAAACAAAAAATATGCAAGAGAAAGTTGTACTGCTACAACAGTTTCAAAAAACTTATTTCTTACTATAACATTCCATCTGTGTTGTCGATCTTCATCTATTCTTGACTTGTGGGTTATGGCTCCAATCCTCGGAAGCAAGCCGGCCAATATATAGCTCGCATTAGGCAAAAAATTTCTTTAGCTGTAAGTCTACCCACAATGCTCCTCTCCACATTACCTCAGATCTTATTTGCTGCTCTTACAAGATGCATCAGCCAACTCCTCTCTAGTAGCTAAGTAAAAAATTTTATATTTACCCTTTTTCTACAAGTAGCTTCTTAAAACTTTGCTCTTTACTTTAAATAATCTTTGATCTACCCTTAGCGAACATATTGTTTCTCTTACCGTTGGTAATTTTTCCCCTCTACCACTGTTGATAGTTTTTCCCTTCCGCTCTCTCTTCCTTTCTTCTTCTTCTGTTTACCGTTGGTAATCTTTCCACCATTGTCCACACATACATCCAGTGAGCCAAACAACGGTTAGAGAGTGAACCCAACAAGATAACTTCTCAAATAAATGCTTTAATGAATTATAATCTTGTTGGATTCACTCTCTAACCTTTGTTTGGCTCACTGGATGTGTGTCTGGACATTGATTTCTGTTTACTGTGAACCATTTATTCGTGCTGCTACCATTTGTTGTTGGATTTTCCTATTAACGTGTGACTGAGTTTCTTTCTTTTTTTCCCTTCTCTGCTTTTCTGTCTGTTTTAGTCAGGACTATGGCAGAAAAGCCTAAAAGCTCCACTACAGGCTTTACACGGTGTAGAGTGTGGTAGGAAAATGCCTAACTCTGATAATCATGACACTTGTATTTATTGTTTGGGTGCACCCCACTTGAGTGTTGACTCAATCTGGGCGTGTTAGCATCTGTCACTAAATATTTTACCTCAGAAGCTTATATTCTGAGTTACAGTTACCTGATGGGAATCTCTTGAAAATATTTATATTTTGTGAAGAAAAAAGAACTTTTACCTCAAGTTTTATTGTTTTGGGTTGGGACATTTGGTTTTGGGAGCTGTCATTAGAAAATTTCACCACAAAAACGTAAATTCCTGTCAATGACCTCGCCAAGGCTTTCGACACCATCCCCCATTCTGGAATTATAGCTAAACTCAATAAACTAGGCATAAATCCCTACGTCACAAGATGGGTTGCCAACTGGATCACTGACAGAACCCACACTGTAAAAGTTGCAGACTCCAAATCTGACCTCAAACCAGTGACAAGTGGAGTATCAAAGGGTTCCATCCTGGGACCACTCCTGTTAGGTATCTACTTCTCTGAAGTACAGGCTAACACAGAAGGCCTCTGGCTAACGAAGTTCACAGATGATTGCAAACTAGGAGCCATAGTCAAGTCCCCAAATGATGTGAACATCCTACAGAAATGCCTCTCTGAGACAGATGCCTGGTGTCAGAGTCATGGCCTCAAGCTCAATGCCAAAAAGTGCAGTGTCATCCCCTTTGGTAAAAACGCTGTACCCATGAACTACCACATAGGCAGTAATCTACTTAACACCGAATGCATAATAACAGACCTTGGGACCCAGGTGGACAGTAGTCTCTCCTTTGATAGTTACATCACCACAGTAGTCAGGAAATCCTTCTATGTGGCACACCTCATCATAAAAGGGTTCTCGTCCAGGAAAAAAAGAGGTCATTGTTACCCTCTACTCATCACTCATTAGACCCATTATAGAGTACAAAGCCCCTTTTGGAATGTACCTCACAAGACATCTGCAGCAGCTGGAAAGGCCACAGAAGTACCTCACAAACAGGATTACTGGACTAAAACAAATGCACTACACTGACCGCCTCAAAAAACTCCAGCTTTACTCCGTAGCATATCGCCTACTCAGAGGTGATCTCTGCCTAACATATAAAGCTATGTTAAACATAGAGCTGTTGGACATGCTACACCTAAAGAAATCCCAATCCCTCCGAGCTACATGCTCTAGGGACCTAAACCTTGTCACCACAATAAACAGGACATGCTGGAGGGATAGATTCCTATCCCAGAGACTTCCCATACTCTGGAACAGGCTACCCATCTATGTCAAGCAAAGTTCTTCATTAGCACTCTTCAAGAAAAATCTTGATGAGTGGATGGGAAATAGGAAATACACCCCGGGGATCACTTCTGTGTCTCTGCTCGTCAGTGGCACAGGAAAATAACTTTCTTGGGTGGCGTAAGCCAGGGAACCTTGTTGGCTAAGCTTGCATAGGCCCTTGGGCCAATAGCCTAGTACCTATCTATGAACATTTTACTGACTTTGCTAAGCTAACAACTTGCTGGACAGACAGACCCAGGTCCATGTGGGGGAACCTATTTATTTTTACTTTTTTTGAAGAAAGGTATGCTGTTTCTGTATAACAGCATTATGGGGAGGTTGGGGTTAAATGTTTGGTGGATGTTACTAAAACATTTTACCTCAGAAAGTATTTTTTCAGTCAGGAGGTAATACCAGCTGTGAAACTCCTTTTGTAGCTATTACATGGTAATACTATCAACCCTCCCCAGCCACAAAACAAAAAAAGGTATTCATAATCTTCAGTTTTCTGTCTGATTTCTTCTTTGCCTCAGTTACTGATGGGTCAGTCTACTGTGGCCATCAGTTGTTTCTCAGATCACTCATCTCGTTCTCTCATTCCCCCTCTGGTGTTGCTCCTACGGAAGCCACTAAGAACAAGTAGCCAGGCATGTTCTCTTCAGCTGTGCAGCTACCATTTTTGGGTAAGGAAGAACCACCCTTATCTGTACTGGAAAAGAGACAAGGGGATGCTACTTCAGTAAGACACTATAATGAGCTTCATGCATGGGAAAGGACCATCTTTTAAGCTGCTCTTTTTCTGGGTGGTCTCCAAGAAAACAGAACCATAAAACTAGCCACTACTCCCCTCCTAAAGCAAATAAGGAAGACTGGATGCCCTCTGCTGAGGGTTTATTTAGTGCTCTTCAGTTTTCAAATCTTAAATCTTCCCCACATAGAAAAATGAAAATATTTTCCTTTCTCTCAGATACTAAGGAACAGGAATTAGACCTGTACTGTGTTTATCAAGTTCCTTCTCCACAAAATGGAGATTCTGACTCAAAGCTGTATTCAGATTCCCCTCCTGAAGAGCCTAGATTTTTGATGAACACAGAAAAATTTCTTATTCCATTACATAGGATTGTGTTTCTGGAATATCTTCTGTATACAGCACTCATGATGGCTTTTCTACCTCAATACAAGTGAAATGTTACAAGGAGCAGTTTCTGATATTTTCCAAGTAGACTCAGGCATTCACCAAGAAACATCCCAGAATTCTAGATTTCATGACCTCTACTACCCTCCTGTTTCCTTTGGCCAGACTTTACTTGAGGTTGATTCAGTGCTGTGTGTCAAATGAGTATGGACTAACTAGCAGTACTTCCTCTCATTTCAAATTCCAGTGCGGGGTTACGTGAGAAGGGAGATGCACTATGAATCTGCAGTCTCTCAACCAAGGTCTTCCTTTTTCTCTTCCAGCCCCTACTAAATCTGCAACCATAGATGCGTCCAACTTTGCTTAGGGAGCTGTGTCTAAGTGAGTGAAAGCACAGGTCCTCTTGAATAAGCAAGACAAGTTAAAACACATTAATGTCAAAGAAATAATGGCGCTAATAAATGCTTTCAAATCTCTGAACCATCTTTAGACTCCAGGCCCTCTGCTAAAAATCACAGACAACACCTCAGTGATAATAATTCACAGGGAGGAACCAGGTCCTACCCTTTTTGTAGACTAGATAGGGTAGACTGGAATCAAGCAACTCAGTTCATTATGCCTCTCTAAGCCACCTACATTCTGTAAGACAAGCTGCAGGACCACAGGCGTCCTAACAGAATGGACTTAGTCACACAGGCTAGTGGTTGTTTGATACACTCCAACCCTCAACATATTCAGCTGACTGTGTGGCTGTTAGAATCTTAATACATTTAGGCACAGTTTGTGAAGACATGCAACAGGTGTTAAAGGAGGCAAAAAACCTGCTACTAGAAAATTGTATATGGGTAAGTACAAAATAATTTCTAAAAGGTGACTTTTTAAGGCAGTGACTCATACCATTCTTCAATATTTGTATGAGGTATTGCCCTTTGACCTCTCTTACTCTCTATCAAGATTCATATTTTGGCCATATTTGCTTGTCTGCCTTAGATCCTCCTCCTCCTTCTACCCCACTTCAACTGAAGCAGCTTTTGAAAGGGGCTTTATACATCCACCCATCTAGAAGGTAGGTGGCTCCTTCTCGGGATCTTAATTTTATTCTGGAAAAAATTACATTGGTCCTTTTGAACCCACTCATGGGGCTAATTTGATGTTCTTATCTTGGGAAAAAGTATTATTTACTGCAATGACTTCTGAGTATCTGAGTTACAAGGTTTTATGGTGAGTCATCATTGCCAATTTTTTTTCACAAAATTTGGGTTACTTTGAGAACAAATCCTTCCTTTCACACAAGATAATTTCAGAGATTACACTAAACCAGGCTTATTCATCTCAACGTTTTCTTTATGACGCCTAAAAATAAGAAAGAATAAATTTCGCACACTTTGGATGTCCACAGGTAAAGCAGATACTACAATGATAGGACAAAAATCTTCAGTATTGCTGATCAGTTGTTTGTCTCCTATGAGGGTAAGAAAAAGGGGAAGCAATGTCTAAACAGACAATTTCTAAATGACTGTCCAGTGCTACTGCTTTTTGTCATTCTCAACATGACAAGGCACTCTTAAGAAAAGTCACTGCCCACTCCACCAGGGCTCTGACAACTTATATGACATTTTGGAAAGGGGTGGAATCTAGATATATATACTAAAGGCAGCAACTTGGTAATCTGTATCCACCTTTACCAAACACTGCAAACAAGATTCCTTTAGGGTCAGAGTATAATTTGCTAGGACTATTCTCCAGAGACTCCTGGACTCCTTCTAAGCACTGGTATTTGTTCCATAAAGGTGAGGGTAATGCAGTAATGATTTAAAGAGGAAGACAGTACAGCTATATAAATAAATGTATCATAACAGTAGATGTAAGACTAGATCATTACTGCAGTACCTGTACCCCTCCCTCCATCCCTCTATTTTTGCTATTTTTATACCAGGCTGTTTGATTTTTTAATAGTATGGATCCTATTTGCCAGGGCTATAGGCTCCTTTTTTCAGAGGCAAGGAAGCCCTGAAGCTTATGTGCCCCTAGTCACTGATTTTGTGCAGGAGAGTGGCTAGGGCAAGTGGAAGGTGTAATAAAGCTTTGGAAGCTGGCATGATCATGGGTAGGATATCCCATAAAGTTTTGGCAACTGTAGCAGTGATCTATTCAAATATTTACTGTTATGGCAAGTTTAGTTGAAGAACTGTACTTTTTACACAAACATCTTATACACATGATTCCAGCATACCCATGAATAAGACAGGACCATAGTTCTACTGCATGGACATTACACCACTCCTACTTTGTCTTAAAGGCAGAAGATTTCAGTTGTATCTGTTTTTGTTCCAGTATTTCCATTAATTTGCATAGCTTTTAAGATGTGAGTAATATAGATGGAATGAGTAATTTCCTTCTCAAACTTCTTTCACTATTTCAATACTTCTCTCCAGTTCTCTGTCTGAATGTAGACAATATGAAATATAAGCTACATGTCTAGCTTCTCACTCATGCACAATTCTTTTGAACTCTTATCTTGTACTGTGAAGCACTATCAGGCAGGACAACATCATATTTGCATTTGTTGGGTCTGTCATTTTAATGATTTTAGGGTCTTTAAATTATTTTCTGTACATGCACAACATACAACTTTCTTAATCTGATCTTACTCCATTCCACGGACTGCCTGGAAACAGGCATGCTAGAATTTCATCTCTTTGTGTGGATTTTAATTGTGGTACAATCTGCATATGACAATGCCTTTTTTTTCTATTTCAGTCAACATTTTTGCCCAATTATATCTTTGTTTTTTTCTTTGTATTTTACTGTTTCCATGTGGAATTTAAATTATATTCTCAATAATTTGTCTTATCAGCTAAATGGGAACTATTATTTTGTCAGCTTTAAATATTAACTCTGGATATAACTTATTTATTCCATGAAAGAAAAATTAAGGCTGAATCTCTTTTCTTAAGAATATTTGCTCATGCCAGCAGTTCACCATAATTTCTTTTAGTAGCTGCAATTCTAAGTAAATGTCAGTTGGATTTCTTTTACGTTTCTTTCCATCACTAGTAACAGTGGTATTACCCAAATAATTTTTAGTTCTTCCGCTGATTAATTACATTTTTCTCATAAATATGCTGTCATTAACGTATATACAGTGGATATAAAAAGTTTACAAACCCCTGTTAAAAGGCCAGGTTTTTGTGATATAAAAAATGAGACCACAATAAATAATTTCAAAACTTTTCCCACCTTTAATGTGACCTATAACCTGTACAATTCAATTGAAAAACAAGCAAATCTGTTAGAGGAAAAAATATAAAAAATAAAAAATGTACAACAAGCTGGTTGCATAAGTGTGCACACCCTTAAACTAATACTTTGTTGAAGCACCTTTTGATTTAATTACAGCATTCAGTCATCTTGGGTACACACCTGCCATCAATTAAACAGACTCTGATTAACCCCAAATAAAGTTCAGCTGTCGCAGTAGGAGTTTCATGACATTTACTCAGTTGCCTGGTACAGCAAAAGCCATGGTTCACAGAGAGCTTACAAAGCATCAAAGGGAATCTCAATGTTGAAAGGTATCAGTCAGGAGAAGGGTACAAAAAAATTTCCACAGCATTGGATATAACATGGAACACAGTGAAGACAGTCATCAAAACGTGGAGAAAATATGGGACAACAGTGACGTTGCAAAGAACTGAATGTCTCTCCAAAATTGATTAAAAGAAAAGACAAAAACTGGTCAGGAAGACTGCAAAGAGACCTACAGCAACACTGAAGGAGCTGCAGGAATTTCTGGCAAGTATGGTGGTGCTGCGGTAGCATTGTCGCCTCACAGTAAGACGCTGTCCGGTTCGATTCTCAGCTACAGCGTCTTCTGCGTGGAGACATGCATGAATGGGCGTACCTTCATTGAAGGTTGTGCGTCAGGGCTGGCAACTAGGCATGTAAAAATCAGCTGCCAATCATTAGCGGACCGGAGTTCCGCTGTGGCGACCCCTAACTGGGAAAAGCCAAAAGACACAACAACTGGTTGTGTACTACATGTGACAACAATCTCCCGTATTCTCCATATGTCTGGGCTATGGAATACGGTTATCATAAAACAAAAAAAAAACAAACTGCAGAAAACAAACAAAAAGGCAATGTGGTATACCAGACATTCCAAATTTACTGTTAGCGCTTTCGGCATAACAATGTATGACCTTCTTCAGACAAAAAACATGAAAGAAAAAACTTTCTTGGTTTAAATAAACCACCAACAGTGACATCACCAGATCATCAATTTCTAATTAAATAAACATTACACATAACTAAAACATAATATATATATATATATATATATATATATATATATATATATATATATATATATATAAAACATATATATGTATATATTATGTTTATATAAACACCCTCTCTAAAACATACATTTTTATACATTTAACTACATTATGAAAATCTTAAACCTGTCTCCAAGACAAGGTAAAAAAGTGAGTTCTTAACAAGTTAACGTCCTTCCAAAGATTTTAATCTTAATAAACATTTCAAGAAACATGACTCATTTAAACCTGGGTACATATAAGCATTATAACTTGCCATCATAATTCTCTTTGCTACAATAACAATTGTCATGGCCCACCTCTAATGCTTTCGTTAACCTGCTCTATCACAGGAAATAAGAAGGAATGCCCAGGAAATACAATTGCATGCTTTGCCAATGCATTATTACAATCTTGCTTATCTATGCTGTACTGATGTTCATAAATTCGTTGCTTCAACTGTCTTTTGGTTTTAACTATATAAAACCATGGACAGCTTTGGCACTCATCTAAATAAACCACTCCTGGGCTATTGCAATTATATCTACCACTAATGGAATAGGTAAAATTTCTTATTGTAAACCTGATAACTTACAATAATTGCAAGATCCACATTTTAACATACCCCCAGTTCTATGATTACTATGCAAGTCTCTCTCAATAAACTTTTTACGATAAAAGCCTCTTTTATAAATTATTTTAGGTGCTTCTGGGACTTTGTTTCTAATTTGGGCATCATCAATAAGCACAGCCCAGTTTTTACATAAAATATTCGCTATTTGTTTTGCATCAAGTGAAAATGAAGTACTGAAAGTTAATGTAAAGTTAACATCATTTTTATCAGTTTGAACATTGTTATGTAATGTTAAATTGTCTAGCCCTTCCTTTTCTGCATGTGTAAGACTGCACAATACAGGTCTAAACCAACCTGATATATACTTGTGGATAACCTCAGATATCAATTCATCAATTAATTATATTGGGTATCCACGAGATATGAGCATTTCTTTAAGCAAAAGACATTCATCTGAGAAATCTTACTCTAGTGTGGTCATACGGGTTGCCTGTACAAGTTGTCCCTTTACAACACACCGCTTTTGGTAGTATGGATGAGTACTTTCAAACTGTAAAAAACAGTTTCGGTATGTTGGTTTGCGATATATTATTGCAGTGTAACATTGATTAACCCTGTCTTTAGTTAATAACACAACCAAAAATGCTATAAATTTACTATTAAATTCAAATGTGAATTTCAAAAAGCTGGTCATCTCTTACAGTATCTGAACAAATTTGGAAGCATGAGTTTCATCACCATTAAGCACAACAAATATATCATCTAGATAGGGTGTATACCATACAACATGTTGTTTAAAATGGTCATGGCAAAATAACATTTCATTTTCCCAGTATGCCATGACACAATTAGCAAAGCTCCCCTCTCAGAGGGAGCCCATAACTATCCCTGATTTTTGAAGGTATACATCGCCCCCAAAAAAGATGCAATTATTAGTCAGAATAATAATATCTAACAGATATTCAATCAGGTTTATCTCCTCACCTGCAACACCTAACTTACCTAAGAATTCTCAGGTCCACATAAGTCCTAAAGTTTGTGGGATAACCGTATATAGATCATGGACATCTATAGTTAAAAAGTTGTATTCAGCATTGAAGTCCATGTCATTGATGTTTTAAGGAAATCCCATGAGTCATGACAAATTTGTGACTGACCCTTAAGGTGTTTATTCAATTTAGCATCAACTATTTTAGCACATCCATACATGATACTATTACGACTATCAACAATAGGCTGAAGCGGTGGGTTATTTAAGTTCTTATGTAACTTAGGGAGCCCAAATATGGTGGGTGTAACTGGGGATGGTATATTCAGGTTGTTATATGTATCTATATCTACCATACAATCAATAAATAGGTCATTTAATAATGCCCTAATACGTTGGTAAGCTTCATGAAGTTGGTTAACAGATGCTATATAATGATAATGATATAGCAATATATACATATATATGTTTTTATATATCTATATATATACATATTATGTTTTAGTTATGTGTAATGTTTCTTTAATTATGAATTGATGATCTGATGATGTCACTGTTAGTGGTTTATTTAAACCAAGAAGGTTTTTTCTTTCATGTTTCTTGTCTGAAGAAGGTCATACATTGTTACTCCCGAAAGCACTAACAATAAATTTGGAAGGTCTTTTATACCATGTTTTGTTTGTTCTCTGCAGTTTGTTTCTTTGTTTTATGACATTGGTTTTAACATGGCAAGTGGTTTGGATCCAGACTCACAACTTCTGTTCTTTCAGGACAAGGCAAATTTTCAATCTGAAGGTGGAACAAGCTCCATTGGGAACCTGACACTACTAATCCAAAACCTGACTTCCCGTGTGGATGAGCTATCACTGAGACTTAATTTCTGCCACACATCATCTCAGGTGGCAGAACCTACTGTTTCAGAAACTAGGGGTAACTTGGCTTTATCTAATATTTCTCCTGAACCTCTTCCTTTAACTGTTACTACCAGATTGCCATATGCTCCTGCTTCATTAACTATTAGGCACCAAAAAGAAATTCAAGTTCAGGGAACTAGAGATATAGCCCCTAGTACTTTACCCTCTCTCATGGACTGTTTGAATTCAGCTATTCACCTTACTTATAGTGCTGCAGTATTAAATAATAACATGCACACTAATAACCAACCTACTGTTCATAGTATTGTGGAAAAACTAAAGCAATTTGATCAGAAACTGTTCAAATACAAGAAACTGCAACCTGAAATCACTTATTTACGTGAATGGTTTCCTGTTCACATATACCAAATGGGCTACGACAGTGGCGTTTTCCCTCTGGACTGGTTTATAATTCATCTCTTCAAAAAGAATTACTTAGTCTCTTTGACAGGCAGGGATGTGTTTCTTATTTTGCTTATTACTCACTATTCCCTGCAGTCGGATGCATTAAAGAATGAATTAATAGACCTAAAAGAAATATTAAAGAAGACACTGATTTTCTTGGATATAAACACGATTACATCCGTATTTATACCAGTATTGAGCAGACAGTGGATAAACTAAAAAATAAAAAACTTCAGCGTGACCAGAGGGACTATAAAAATGGCACAGCCTACCTCCTCCCCCTTTAGCTGGTGCCACTGTCAATCATTCATTTGTTGAATCTGATTCGCTGAACAGCTTACAAAGGGATTCCAGTCAGGTTTCTGCCCCTTCCGGCCTAGTAGCTGACACTCAGGCACTGAATACACCATAACCTGCAACTGCTGTTTCTCCTAGATGCAGTCAATGCATTTTAAACCAACAAGGGACTAATTCTCTTGATTCTCACACTTCGGGTTTTCAGAACCGCCAGAATGTGAACAATTTGAGATCGGGCAGCTCAAACAACACTTCTCGTTGCAACAAAAACAACAGCAGATGCCGGAGATGATATTTGTGCCTTTACTAAGTTCTACTGCTACTGGTGGTGATGCACTCTACCCCCAAATTCTTTTAAACCAAACAGATGACTTTAAAATCTATAATTTCACTGAGTTTGATGTACCTAATGAAATTATAGACATTTTAGCTACGGGACTGTCGTTTGTGCCTCCCAAGCATATGAGCCTTGCTAATACCTTGTTAGACTTAAAGCTGTTTTTTCGTAAATTGAATTTAAGCATATTATTAGGCAATACCATTAATCTTATTCCTAACCACTGTATTTCTAGTATATTTAATCCCCCCTTCACAACTCACTGTTGTTTGAAAAGCTGTGTGAACTTGACTTGAGGAATAGTTTCATAGTTTAGTACTAGGCTATCTGCCCTGGGGCATTTATAAGCCTAGCCATAGTGATGTGCATCTCTCACATGTATTTGTGTTTGTTGGGAGGAGGAGAGGGTTGTCTGTGTACATGATAAAATGATGTTAACTTTACATTAACTTTCAGTACTTCATTTTCACTTGATGCAAAACAAATAGTGAACATTTTATGTAAAAACTGGTCTGTGCTTATTGATGAGGCCCAAATTAAAGACAAAGTCCCAGAAGCACCTAAAATAATTTATAAAAGAGGCTTTAATCTTAAAAAAATTATCGAGAGAGACTTACATAGTAATCATAGAACTAGGGGTATGTTAAAATGTGGATGTTGCAATTATTGTATGTTTATTAAATCTTCAGTTAGGTTTACAATAAGAAATTTTACCTATTCCATTAGTGGTAGATATAACTGCAACAGCCCAGGAGTGGTTTATTTAGATGAGTGCCAAAGCTGTCCACGGTTTTATAAAAGAAAAACCGAAAGACAATTGAAGCAGTGAATTTATGAACATCAGTACAGCATACATAAACAAGATTGTAATAATTCACTAGCAAAGCATGTAAATGAATTTCCTGAGCATTCCTTCTTATTTCTTGTGATAGAGCAGGTTAAAGAAAGCATTAGAGGTGGGCCATGGCAATTATTATTGGAGCAAAGAGAATTATGGTGGAAAGTCCTAACCAATGCTTATATGTACCCAGGTTTAAATGAGTCATGTTCCTTAAAATGTTTATTAAGATTAAAACCTTTGGAAAGACGTTAACTTGTTAAGAACTCACTTTTTTACCTTGTCTTGGAGACAGGTTTAAGATTTTCATACTGTAGTTAAATGTATTTTTATATGTTTTAGAGAGGGTGTTTATTTATATAAACATAACAATATATATATATATATATATATATATATATATATATATATATATATATTATGTTTTAGTTACGTGTAATGTTTCTTTAATTATGAATTGATGATCTGATGATGTCACTGTTGGTGGTTTATTTAAACCAAGAAAGCGTTTTTTTTTCATGTTTTTTGTCTGAAGAAGGTCATACACTGTTACGCCCGAAAGCACTAACAATAAATTTGGAAGGTCTGGTATACCACATTGCCTTTTTGTTTGTTCTGTGGGTATGGTTGCAAGCGGAAGCCTTTTCTTACACAGAAAAACATCCAGGCCTTGCTAAAATTTGCAAAACAATACATGAAGTCTCCCAAAAATATGTGGGAAAATGTGTTATGGTCTGGTGAGACCAAGGTTAAACTTTTTGGCCACAATTCTAAAAGGTACATTTGGCGCAAAAACAACACTTCGCATCACCAAAAGAACACCATCCCCACGGTGAAGCATGGTGGTTTCTGTATCATGCTTTGCGGCTGCTTTTCTTCAACTGGAACTGGGGCTTTAGTCAAGGTGGAGGGAATTATGAACAGTTCTAAATACCAGTCACTTTTGTGCCAAAACCTTCAAGTGCCTGCTAGAAAGCTGAAGATGAAGAGGAATTTCACCTTTCAACATGACAATGACACCAAGCATACATCCAAATCGACAAACAAATGGCTTCACCAGAAGAAAATTAAAGTTTTGGAATGGCCCAGTCAGAGCCCAGTCCTAAATCCAATAGAAAATCTGTGGGGTGACCTGAAGAGGGTTGTGCACAAGAGATGCCCTTGCAATCTGACAGATATGAAGCACTTTTGCAAGGAGGAGTGGCAAATACTGCCAAGTCAAGATGTGTCATGCTGATAGACTCCTACCCAAGAAGATCAAATGCTGTAATTAAATCAAAAGGTGCTTCAACAAAGTATTAGTTTAAGGGTGTGCACACTTATGTAACCAGCTTATTGTACTTGTTTTATTTTTTATATTTTTCCCCTAACAGATTTGGTTGTTTTTCAACTGAATTGTACAAGCTATAGGTCACATTAAAGGTGGAAAAGGTTTTGAAATGATTTATAGTGGTCTCGTTTTTTATATCACAAAAACCTGGCATTTTAACAGGGGTGTGTAAACTTTTTATATCCAGTGTAGCTCCTTGACTAGTGTGTCCATCACTTTCCGAACGTACATCAGTAAATTAGCATACTCACTCATCTCAAAGTTGCACTACACAAAAACATTCTGAATAGGTCTTCCACAGTTTATAAGATTCCAATCAATCTTCTCTAATAAAAATGTAGATTTTTTACACAACTTTTACACCAATTCCTTTTCTATTACAGTAAAGCTCTTTTGTGCACCTGCAGATGCTATTAATTCACTGAAAACTGGTCTATTTTTGTAGTATAACAGTTCCTGTAGCTTTCTGGCTAGCATCTTCTTGCAAAATAACTGGCTTAATAGCATCACACTATTTTAATGTTAGTGCTTCTGTAATTAGTTTCTTGAAAATTCTAAATCTCTTATGTTCAGTGCTTTACTCACACACTATATCTTACCCTAACAGCTTTTTAAAGGTGTGTTTACTCAGACATATCCATTGTATCATTCCTAGAACCCTCTACAATGATTGCTTACTTGTCAGCAGATGCCAAAGCCAGAAGATGTGCTCTGACTTTTTCTGCATCAGGTTTCAGTTTTTTCTAATGTTAGAACAATGCTCACATATTTCAGACCCGACACATTTATTTTACATTTACTCTTATTTAACTTGAAGTTATTATGTCTTAATCTGTTTAGCAATTGTATCAGACTCCTGTCCTGCGTTTCTTATGGCTAATCCCACACTGATATACCAGCATCTCTAAATCACCTTCCAAGCCTTCAATTACTTCTGCAACAGCTCTTTGGAACACCTCTTATGCTTATGAGCTACTAAATGGGAGTCTAAGGAACCTATACTTTCCTCATGACGTATTAAATATATACAACTGGAAGTCCCTTTATCTGACCTTAGGTGCCAGAATCCATAGTTTTCATCTGATGGTGTTCTCTAGTCACTTTATTCACACACTGTGGATCAGTGCAAATGCAAATCTAATCTGGTTCCACAGGATTAGAATACTATTCACCTATTTTGTTGACTCAAGTCAGAAGAACAGCTAGGGTGAGTGAAGGGGGCATCTACCATCGATGCAAGATGTTGTGAGCATGACTATTCAGTTCTATACCAGCATTTCTAAGTACCGGTGCAGAAATACTACTTTTGTAGTGAGGACTAAAGTGAAGTGCTTACTTTAGTACTTCATGTTTTGGTATAACTTGTAGCAAGCTGTTTTATTTTTTTAACTCCCCAAATTGATGAACGCACATCAGATCATTGGACTTGACAGTCAGGAGACAGATGAGGAGTGCAAAGTCAGAGGATGGATCACTTTGTTTTTCTTTATGCTTCTCAACTTAAAACTGAGGGGTACCACACTGAGCACTAGTTAAGGCATACATGGCTCCAACTTCTGCTTCTTAATTGCATCTATTCACTTCAGCTTCTGATCAATTCTACTTCTGAGAATTACTGCTGTTTTCCTTGCAGTATATATCATTTCACTAACAAAATGTTAGAATCTTTCTGTATGTAATATCCTCCCTTTCAAACTTCCTAAGCCTGTATATAAAGCAGTACAGTCATAAAGATTAGTACTGCTATGTCTCTGTAAATATCTAAAATCTTTCTGCAACTAAAATACTGTTGTTGAATGTGCTCACTCTGTGAATTCATTTTCCATTCCTAGTTCTTCAAAAGGAAAATATTGAATGCATTGGCTTGTATCCATATTATGATTTGAAACAGTGGCACTGCATTTATTTTTATATTCACATGCCAGCAGTTTATGTGCTGCCCTGAATATGTTATCACTATTAGTATTAGTGTTAAAAATGTTAAAACCTTCAAAGCTTCCTCACCAACAATATGAGCCTCTTCTTTCTCCACCTTGCAGACCTATTGCTTTAAAATTATCTTCAGACCTATTACATTCTGCACCTTCATCTTGATTAAAGTCAACATTTCACTTATTATTTCTTCTCAAAAATCTCTCTCACATTTTTCTCACTATTTCTATACATGATAATACTTCATTATATCAACTATTTTCATTTTAACAAAAAACAAACAAAAATAAACAAATAATTATTCTCCATGTTCCTAAACAATATGCATGTTCTTTGGAACAAATACATCTTTCTGTTATGTATTGTTACAAAATTATTCTTTCTATTCTTTCTACTACACCCTCTGCAAAAGTAATTAAATACAGGACCCTTCCTCCTCTCAGATATACGGCTATATCAAGTATGAATTTCATCAACTTTAGCATACTTCACGGGCATGTCATGGCTGTCTTTCTCATCACCATTACTGCTAAAATACATTTTCAACCTTTTATTTAAAATGCATGTTATCTTATACTTCTGCTTTCCTGTGAAATTATTTTAACTTTTGACTTGTAATTTCACTCACTGTATAAAACTGCAGCATTTCATAAATTCTCGTGTGTTTCTCTAAACAACATGCCCTTGTTTGGTTACTTTCTATACTACAAAACATTCTGTTTCCTATTACTGACTCTTGTGGCTCTCACTAAATTCACAGTCTTTGGCTTATTTATTTATCTCAGATAACATATGCGTCTGTGGTCTCAGAAGGATGCAGCAACCCTATAAATAATGAATATTGAGTAGTAATTTCTGAAAGTACAGCTGTGAAAAAGCTTACCTTAACAGTAGATATCCTTCTCTTCACTTTTGCAGTATTCTTCACAAAAGGGAGCTCCTGCCACAGATGATCCAACTTCCAGACAGTATACCAAAGCCTTCAGCTCTTAAAGAACCATACATCACATGTATGCTACCCTTGCATGATGTAGGGCAAAAATATGAGATATGGACACACATACTAAGAATTGAAAAAGCCCTAGGAGAAGCAGAACATGCTCAGGGACAAAACAAGAATATGTGCATCCAGAAGGAAAAATAAAGAAGGGAGAAGGATCCTTCGGTCTGGATGGCATCCAGAACACATGGCAAGAATCAAGACAGAGGGGGAAGGAGGGAGGGACCAAATACTACAGCAGTGAAGACAAGGACATCTAATGTTATGCTAAGATTTTACACAGCTGTGCTATGCCCTTCCATATCCCTACTGCAGTATTCTTTAACAATGGAACAGTACAATGGCCTGGTAGAATGAAGGCAGAGAAAAACCCTCCACAAACCCATGCAAAATATCCCTGGCACAGCCTTATCAGGTCCTGGAAACATCATCATACTTTCTCTGAACATTACAAGTTGGAACTGAGGACCAAGTAGTAGCCTCAAGGATAGACATGGCATCCAGACCCTTGAAAAAGGCACCAGAATGTGGCATTACATATGAGGAAAGACATAGACATTTGCTATGAAAAGAATGATAAAAGGCAATGGCCTTAGAAATCCAGGAGGAGATGGTTTTCTTAGAAAAAGCCAACTCCAAAGTCCAGGGATGAAAAGAAACAAAAGGCTGCTCAGATTTGTGAAAAACTTCAGTTTTATCTAAATATCTGAGCTGTCAATGTAAATCCAAGGTATCAAGAACATTCTCAATGGTAGACTGCTGAGAAGGAAGAAAGGAAGGAAGATGAACAGACTGATTAAGGGACAACTCATTGACCACACTGGGCATAAAAAAAAAAAACAGAAGGAAGACACACCCTATCTCTATGGAAAACTAAAAAAGGAGGAATAGTCATGAGAGCCTGAAGTTCAGACACCCTCTTGGTTAAAGTAAGAACCAAAAGCAGAACAGTCTTCCAAGTACAATGTTGCAAGGAAGCTGAGAAAGCAGGCTAAAAAGGAGCCTGGATCAATTTTTGAAGTACATAATTGAGGTCCCAAGAAGGTGAATAGGCTTCCTGGGAGGCCTGACATGAAGGAAATCTTTAAGGAATTGCTTGACCTCAAACCTAGAAGCCAGAGGAGGATTCAAGGACAGACAAGCAGAAACTGCTAACAGGTAAACTTTCACTGAAGAATATGTCAACCCAGCATGAAGCAGATCACACAAATAAAAGAGAACCAAAGGAACTTCCACTGATAGGGGATCTTGAAAGCAAAAGTGGCACTAGAGAGAAAATCTCTTCCATTTGGAGCTATGTAATTTTCTGATAGTGGGTTTCCTGCAGAAACCAAAACACATCCTCAGAAAAGAATTGCTTAAAAGGGATCAAAACTATCACCCATGGTGTCATCTGAAGAGTGGAAAAGTGAGGATGGATGAGAGTCCCTTTGTCTTCTGTGAGATGATCCACCTCATGAGGTACATTGTGGTAACTGCACCCAGCCAAGTGAGAGAGGAAGAGGAAACAATGTTGTCTGGGCCAAAAAGAAGTCACCAACAAGATTTTGGGAGAGTTCTGGCTGATCTTGTGCAGAACTCATGGTAACAGTGGAAGGGAGAGAAAGCATCAGAAACATCTTCCAAGAATAGAAGAGGGAATCAGCTTTTCAAGACAAAGGACGTGGGACTCTGGAACAGAATAGAGGAGTTTATCTTCTCAGAGGGGAGGCAAAAAGATCTATGTGAGAAATACCTCACCAATGGACAATGTCCAGGAACACATCTCTGTGAAGTATCCATTCATGAGCTTATGTGCTGGACCTACTCAAGGAGTCTACCGCTTGACTGTGCTCTGAGGGAATGTAAATTGCCGGAAGAGTCACTTGATACAGGATAGCTAGATCCCAGACCAGAAGAGCCAGTCTGCAAAGAAGATGTGCCTTTTTGCCTCTCTGCTTGTTGACATACCACATCACTGTGGTAATGTCTGTGAAAACTTTGAGGGACCTAGGATGAGAGAGAGAATAAAAGGCTTGCAGAAACAGAAGCAGAGGCCTCATCTCCTTTATGTTGATGTGGTCTGACCTCTAATGAGAAGGCCAGAGACTCTGAACCTGTAGGATCCCACAGGAGGCACCCCACCCCCCTATCCGAGGCATCTGTAAAAAGCTTCTGAGAGGGAACTGAAACTTGAAAAGGAAGGCCCGGGTTGAAAGAAAGTTGATGAATCCACCACTGAACCACAAGCTTGAGACAGGAAAGAAAAGGCACCGGGAGCTCCAAGGGGTGGCAAAGTTGAAGCCACATTGACATGAGGTACCACTGAAGTTTCTCCATAAGAAGCCTAGTGAGAGGAAGCATGGGAATAATGGATGACATAAACCTCCAGAACCATGAGAAATTCCCTGGCCATGACAGATACAAGAGGAAGAAGGGACTGGAAAAATGTTAAGAGAGACAAAGCCTTGGGGACAGGCAGAGATGCCAACATGTCAACTGCCTCAAATCTGCAGCTGAGGAAAATGATGATCCCGGGAAGGTGTCAGAATTGACTTCTAGAAATTTATGTTGAACCCCAGACTGTAATAGGCAAGCAGTAAACCTGAGGCCCTGAAGCAGATTTCTGGGGGAAGAAGCTTGAATAAGCAGATCGTTTAGATAGGGAAATACCCGAAATCCATGAATCCTTCAAAAGGCAATGACAGCAGCAAGTCATTTGGTGAATAGTCTTGGAGCAACAGACATGCCAAAGGGCAATGCAGAGAACTGAAAATGCAAGAAAGAGACAGAGAAACATAAACAATTCTTGAAGAGAGAATGGATGGGGATGTGAAGATATGCATTCTTGAGATACAAAGACATCAGAAATGCCTGTGGAAGAAGAAAAGGAAACAATGTTGAAGGGATAACATCTGAAAGGAAGGAGTCTTGAGAAAGGTGTACAGCAGGGAAAGATCCAGAACTGGTCTCAATGTAACCTGCTTTTGTGGGACAAAAACATTCTGGAATAAAATCCCTTCACTACCTGGGTGGGAAGCACATCTTAAATGGTGAAAATTCACTGGGAAATGAGACAGCTGTTCCAAGGAGTCTGAGGAATGCTTAAAAAGGTTGGAAGGGACTTCCAAACCATGAAATATTTCTGACAAATAATGGACAGAAAGAACTGAACTGAGACAATAAATCCAACCACAGGACCACCAGAGTAACTTTGTTAAGCACTTTCACTCACTTTAATGCACATGAGCTTCATCAGAACAAACATTACATTCATTACAAACTGCTTAAATACCACTTGATATCAAATTACATGACTTTCCATTTAAAAACCTTAAAGTAACCTTTCTATTTATATTCAAATGTTTTTTTAAAAAAATAAATAATATTGATCAAATAATTAATGTACATATTTTTGACTTAACATATAATCTAATGATTTAAATATATATATATATATATATATATATATATATGTGTATGTATAAATTAACAAATAAAAATTTAATTTATACAATTATTTAATTCTGGCCATCTGCAGAAAACATTTCATGTTGACTGCCCCATTGAGGCCAGGAGGTTCATCAGCTATTAACAATATTTGCCACAAACTTTCCTTACACTCCAAAAGTGTCTTATAGTCCCCAGAGAACAAGCCAGTGTCGACCCTTTCCAAAACAAAAAAAGAAAACTTCTTAAACAAAACACATTCCGTGGCATGAACAGCGAGAGCATTGTTGACATCTTTTTTCTTTATGGCTAAACTATGCTCATAAATTCTTTTGTTTAATGCTCGAATAGTTTTCCCAATATAAACTTTTTGGCATGTATTGCATGTTGCACAATATACCACATTGGTCGTACTACAATCATATCGCGCTCTAGCCACAAACTTTCTTTTTAACTGTTTAAATTCTAAGCTAGACACATTACTCATGTATCTACACTGTCTGCATCTACCACATGAAAAACTTCCAACTGAACAAATCACTGAACTTGTGATCTGATTTCTCTTGGATTCTAGAATTTGCTTAATACTAGTGACCCTTTTGTAACAAAAAAATGGTTTCTCACCTAAAATCTTGACTAATTCTGTATTGCCCATTATTACCTTCCAGTGTTCCATGAGAATCTTTCTTATTACACTCATCTCATTACAAATAGGTATAGGAAAAGCTAACATAAAATTCATATATCCATTATTTGTAACACTGTGAGATGTAACCCTTAGAGTGACATTGTTGTCCAAAATTGGACGTGCAGAAGTCACTCTAAGCTGTTTAACTTCCTGAACTATCTTGCAAAGCCAGTTCAAATCATAACCTCTTTGTTGAAAAAAGCTTAACAATTTATCTACCTCTTCTAAAAAAATCGAATGTTCAGTGGTTAATCTACTGAGTCGTATGAACTGACCTTTGACAACCCCACTTTTCATATGAACAGGATGTAAACTCTCTGTGTAAATATTGATTGACAAAGGTATTCTTTCTAAATATCTGACTTTGAAATCTCAGGGTGTTGATGTCAAAGGTGAGATGTAAATCCAAAAAATCTATGGAGTCCCCAAAACTACCAATAGTAAAATTCAAAAAGGTAGTACTACTATTAAGATGCTCAACAAAGAGTAGAAAACTGTCATAGCTGCCCCTCCAAAGAAAAATTAAATAATCTATGTATCGCCTGTAAAATAAAATATTTTCTACAAAAGGCACCACATAAAGATGTTTCAATTCCCAAAGGGTCATGACAATGTTGGCAAATGAAGGTGCTACTCTAACCCCCATAGCTACCCCAGATATTTGTTAAAAAAATCTCTTGCCAAATTTGAAAAAATTATTGGTAAGAACTAACTCCATAAGTATACAAGCAGTGTTGACCATAACATTTTCAGGGGCTGTATACTCTGTCAAATATTCTCTCAAATATTCCAGGCCAACCTCCTGATCTATGCTAGTATGTAATGAAGTAACATGTAAACTAGCAAAATAAAAAGAAGAAGAAGAAACGTCTGCCACATTAAGCTCATTTAACAATTCTAGCAAATGCCAAAAATCTCGTAAATAAAACCTAGACTTCTGAACTAGTGGATTAAAGATGCTGTCAAGCCAAACTGAAATGGGCTCCGTCTTAGAGTACGATGCAGATACAATAGGCCTAAAAGGGGGACAGGTATGATTTTTATGTACTTTTGGAATACCAAACATCACAGCCATTTTGGGGTATTCCACTTGTAAAAACCTGTAAGTATCAAAGTCTATGCTGATATCACAAAATAAATCGAATAAAATAGTATCCAAATTTCTAAAGCAGCTGAGGATGTATTCACTACTAACTGCTTTATAACAACTGTCATCAGCAAGTAAAGAAAGTATAGCTTGTTCATAAGAAGTAGTCTTCATGACCACTAATGAACCCCCCCTTATCTGCTTTCATAACTCTAACATCATTGTTGTTACTTAAATTAAACAGAGCCCTTCCTTCCCCTTCAGGCAAATTAGAATCAAACATATAAGTTTTAATAGTGCTAAACTGTTTCTCACAAAGTGTGCCAAACATTTGAATGGTACAGGGGAACCTGGCCAAGGGAAGGAGGAAGAAAACCATCAAACAGAACCAGGCTGATCCTGAAAAGAAGGTTTCTAGGAGGCAGGGGTCTGAGTAGACTTAGCAGCAATCACATACTTAGAACCCTCCTTGCCACTGGAAGAAAGGCAGGATTGCCACTGAACAAAGGCAGACTTGAAAGGATAGCTCTTCTGAAATTTAAGAAGGGAGAAGCAAAAATGTTTCGGCACATGCAAGGCTTTGCTCTTATCTTGGCAGGACTTGAAAAGGTCAGCAACAGCAGATCCAAAAAGACTTTTATTATCTAAAGCAGCATCCAAAAGTTTGGCCTTAACGTCATCAGACAAAGTCTAAAGATAAACCCAAGAATAATGTCTCATAACTGATCTAAAGGCAGGAGCCATGGAAGAGGCATCAGCTGCATCATAGCTGAATTTGATTGAGTGGCGGTAGGCTTGTAACGTGGAGCCCAGCAAGGAAAGGGCCAAAGCTTATCTCTCACAGTCAGAAAGGTCAGAAACCACCTTAGAAACCTGAGAGAGGACAGACACAGCATACCTGGTCATATGGGTCTTGTAGTTAATGGCACTAAATGACAAAAGTGTCAGCAGTGTAAACTTTCTTGTCCAACCTCTCCATGGCCCTAATATCTATATCATAAGGCAACAGCTTGGTGGAGGGCAGCAACTTAGGTGGTGTGTTAGAAGAGACTGACACTACAGAAGGGTCAGCAGAAGGGCATTTATAAAATCAATTTGCATTCCTCAGGCACTTTACAGAACATATTTGGCTTCTTAGGTGCAGGAGGCTGAGAGTCAGGGACTACAGAAGCTGTTGAAAAGGTATCCAAAAGGGCAGCGAAAACAGGAGGAAAAGCAAATGGTTTGGGAGACTCCATCTGTAGGAGTTCATAATATCTTTTCTGAATATCACAGACTTGAGAACAATCCCACTTAAAATAGTCCATCATAAGGGCAATGGTGTCCCCAAAGGAAAGCTCTTCCAAAGGGGAGTCTGGACTTCCTCTGAACCATAGTCCAAGGGGGCAGGGATTTGGGAGGCATTAGCAAGGGATTCTTCCCCTAAGCCCAGATCCTTATCCAAAGGATTCAGTTCCCTAGGCATCTTGAGTGGAGTGGAAGACCAGTAAGGAGCAGGAACAGAGACCTCTTGAGCTGGCTTTAAGGCCATCAAAGCATTAAATAAACCCAGAGTGACAGCCTGCCATTCACACTGGGGATCCTTCATAACAGGGGAAATATGATTTGTCTGTTTTTTTTTTTCTTCTGTGTGACGTCCACTCAAAACCACCTCAGAGAGTAAAATCCCTGATGTGATTCAATTATTGTAGCAGGAATCTCCTCCCTCACTAAGATATGAGGAATCCCCCTAGGTCCTTTGGATATAATCAGACAAGGTTCCCCTTCAGCATTAGGCACAGATGATTGCAAAGCTTCTGAGGGACGTGCAAGAAGCAAGATCCTTGCCAACCTCCAATGTGGTCACAGCAGAGAAATCCAAAGCAAGTACTGGATGGTCCTCCAGGCTTTCACCAGCCGGATCACGCCCAACTTTTTTAACATTCCAATGGTAGACGGGTGGCTCTCAGGACAGGAAGACTCCTCCATAACACCTTGAGCTAACAACTTGAGACATGAGACATTGGTTCTCCAGGTATATGGATAAAGAGGTGGTGTGACTATGTAGGGTCTCAGGCACAAACACCTGACAGACAGAACACTGCATATGATTCTTAGCACCAAAACAGAAAAGACATTGATTGTGACGGTCTTTATGGGGAATCTGCCTCCTACACTGACTTTTCCTTTCTGGATGACATGAACCCGACCACAACAATAAGGAAAGGAATGAACGAAACCCTAATGAGGAACTTATCTGAAAACAAGGCTTGGTAACCAGCACAGCAGAATGGCATTCAGACCAACATTTGACAATGGTATTTGGACTGGCAGCAAAGTTGTTCTGGATATCTGTCCGTAGTTCACCTTTATATCCTACACTGTGCATGGGAGCATATGTTTGATGTACGGTGCCTATAAGAGCTGAAGGCTTTAGTATACTGGCTGGATGTTGGACTATCCTTGGCATGAGATCCCTTAGGTGAAAAATACTGGAACAGTGACATTTTCTATTTCTCTTTATTATCTTCCTGAATTTCTTGAAAAGTAAAAGTGTTAAACATCTTCAAGGATTTTTTTACCAGCAATAAGAAGAAAAGTATTTCACTATATCTTCTGAAGCTTCTTGGTTGTTCTCATGGTAAGGAATAAACAATCTTCTGAAGTAAATATTTGCAGATTTGTACTAAATTTTCTTGCAATGAAATATGTCCTGGTTGCTGCAATTAAATCATTTTTGGGGTTGCAAATTATACTTCTGTACTTCTAAGAACACAGACTCTCAAATATAAAAAAGAAGTTATGCCTTACCATAAAGTTCCATCTGTGTTGTCGATCTTCACTAATCCTTGACTGTAGGCTCGGTTCCAAGCCTCGGAACCAACTCGACCATTTACTTCAGCTCATGCCCTTCAAACTCTCGAGCTATGCTTTTACCCATAATGCTCCACCTTAAATTATCTCAGATCAAGTTTGCCTACTACAGTGACAGATACACAGAAAGCATATAAGAAGACACTAATTATGAGTCAGTATTATGAACCCAGTTGTGGGATAATTCAATCCACTAAGAGTGTCAGCATGAGGGTTGGAGGGGGGGAATGTCAAGGATTAGTGAAGATCAACAATACAGATGGAACATTATGGTAAGACATAACTTCTTTATCTGATGTTGTCAAACTTCACTCAATCCTTGACTGTGGGACAAAGTCCCCAGCTACTTTTGGTCTTGGGAGCTCTTACGGAAGAATATTCCTAAGCACCATCAAACCGAATGATGCCCGTCCCCTCGAGACCTGATCCAATTTGTAATGAGTGATAAAGGTATGAGGAAAAGATCAAGTGGCTGTAGCACAGATATTGTCCAAGGAAGCTCTGGCAAGAAAAATTGCAGAAGTTGCCACTGCTCTGATTGAATTGGCTTTAACTGGACGTGGAAGTTGGAGCCCTTTTGAGTGACAGATAAAAAGTAATACAGTCTCTAAGCCATCTTGCCAAGGTAACCTTCGAAACTGGGCTACCTAAAGAGAGAGAGAGGAAAATGCAACAAATAATTGGTCAGATTTTCTTAAATCCCTTGTTCTGCAAAGATAAAAACATAGTTGTCTGTGAACATCCAGTAAATGAAGAGAATACTCCCCTTTACTGGAGTAATTAGGGAAGAAGACTGGCAATTGAATTGTCTGATTTATATTAGATTCTGAAACTACTTTTGGTAAAAAGGATGGCTTGGTCCTAAGGGCAACTCTATCTTTGTGAAATATTAAGTAGGGAGGTTTGCATAAGGCCTGAAGTTAAGAAACCCTTCTGGCCGATGTAATAGTCACCAAAAATAAAGACTGAATGGAGGTCTTAACATCAGGAGTCTCTCTAAAAATGCTTTACAAAGTTTGTGTGACATTAGAGATGAGCCATCAAATCCCATGTGAAAGTTCAAGATTGCCACTAGATGAACTTTAATTGTTGATGTAGAGGAACCAGATTTTTAGAGGCTAGCTAAGAAATCCATGACCTTATGAATGGGGCTCATACAGGGATCAAGCTTATTGTTAAGAGCCCAGTTTGCAAATTTCCTCCATTTACTTTGATAAAGCTTCCTAGATGAAGGTTTGTGATGAGCCACAATGATTTGTTGGACAGGAGAGGAAAGGATGCCTGGCAATCATGGGAATTGGAGAAGCCATGCAGTAAGCTTGAGATGTTGGAGGTTTGGATGAACCATGCCCACTGGATGAGACAACAGATCTGAAGCTAGGTCCAGAATCCATGGTTTCCACAGAAGATGAAGCCAGAGGAAGGGAAAACAAACCTGTCAAGGCCAGAATGCAGCAATGAGGATTATTGTATTTTCCGTCCTCTTGGCTTTCTTTAGAAACTGAGATTTCAGAAGAGTTGGAGGAAAGGCATAAAGAAGACCGGGGGACCAATCGTGAAGAAGAGCATGTCTGGGTGACTCTCCCTGAGGGAGGATTAGGGCAAAATAACTTCTGCACTTGTTGTTCAGGGGAGAGGCAAAAAGATTGCAGCAATGTTGGCCCCAGTAATGAAAAATTTTGTTCGCCACTACAGAATTGAGAGACCACATGTGAGGCATGAGAATAGTTCTGCTCAGCTTGTCTGCTATCACGTTGGAGCTCCCTGGGATGTGCACTGCTGTGAGAAAGCCATTGGAAGAAATCGCCCAATTGCCATACTCTGAGGGCTTTTCAACACAATGGGTAAGATTTGGCTCCCCCTTGTTTATATACCAGACAACCAACATGTTGTCCATTTGAACTGCCTCTGTCCCTAGAGGGACGACATCCTGGAAATACTTGCAATGCTAACAGCACTGCCCTCATCTCTACAACACTGATGAGCAAGTTGGCCTCCAGTTGGGACCATGTGTCTTGAACTGTCCTTCACAGATAATGCCCCCTCACCCTATCTGGGAAGTATCTGTGGTCACTATGGCTTGGGGCTGGGGAAGATTTGAAAGGACATCCCAAGAGAATATGATCAGAGTGGAGCCATCATATAAGATCCTGTTTGTAGCGATTGGTAATTACGATCAAGTAAGACATAGGCTGGAGTACCGCAGACCACTGGGAAGCAAGTACCATTGCAAGATTCTCATGTGATATCTTGCTAAGGGGGCAAGAATGACTGACGCTGCCATGGAGCCTAATGCTTTCATGACTAGTCTTGCTGGGGCACTCTTGTTTCATAGAATTTGTCTTACATGGGATCTGATGCATTTTAGTCTTTCTGGGGTAAGTTAGGCAACTCCTGTAACACTGTCTAAATGGGCTCCGATGAATTAGCTGAGAAGGTTGTAAGCTTGACTTTTCGAAATGTATTGTTATGCCTAAAGATGCACAAAGCTGAAGAGTGTAATATCTTGCCCATTCTAACTGGTGGTAGCAGTAAGGAGCCAGTCATTGAGGTATGGAAAATCTTGCAGTCTGAGATGACCTGCTACCACTGCTATGCATTTGGTAAACACCCTGGGGGCTGTTGTGAGTCCAAAGGGCAGTGCACTGAATTGGAAATGACTGGTTCGCAGCTAGAAGCACAGAAACCTCCTGGAGCTTTTGTCCATTTTTATATGGTAATATGCGTCCTGGAGGTCTACAGAGCACATCCAATCACCTTTTTCCAAGAATGGAAGTACAGACTATACCGAGACCATCCAAAATTTGGTTTGTTGTCTTGCCTTGTTGAACTGGCCAAGATCCAAGATGGGTCTCCAGTCGCCTGTGTTTTTGAGTACTAAAAAGAACCTTGAGTAAAACCTGGATCCTGTTTGGTCTGGTGGGACTTTGTGGATGACTCTCTTGTTTAGCAGTTTTTGAATTTCTAAGACTGCTGCTTCCCTGTGACTGGGTGGAACATCTGGGAGTTTTTTCTGGGTTACTGGGGGTAAAGATAGTGGAATTTTGTAACCTCTGGATATTATTCCTTGGACCCATTTACCCGTAGTTAAAATTTTCCAGGCAGACTGATGCAGTGAAAGTCGACCCTCGATTGCCTTCACAGAAGGGCAATCGGTTCCCTGTTCAGGGGTACTGATAGGAAGTAGCAGAGAAAGATTCTCTGGGCCCCTGGTTTTGAAGTCCATTCCTGCCTCTGGGGTGGCATCTGCCATTACTTCCCCCTCTGCCCTGGGGAAAGTCTTTGCCTCATGAATCTTGGAAAGGCCCTTTGGATTTTTTAAACCATAGTCTCCCACTTCTCTGGTTCCTAGAGTAAGGTCTCTGAAGATTGATATAACATACGCCTATGGCAGAAAGGGTCTTGCCATCTTCTTTGCATCTTTCTAAAGTGTCTTTTACCTTGGGACCAAAAAGAGTAGCTCTGTCAAACAGAGCGTTGACGAATGATGATTTAAATGGCTCCACAAAGTCACACAAGAGCAACCAGGAGTGCCTCCTAAAGGCTATGCTGAACTCGCTGCTCTAGTTGACCCTTCAGCTGCATGAGCAATCGGTCTCATGGACAAGTTAGAAATTGCATCAAGGGTTGCCAGCTGAGAGGAAACTTTATCCCGAACCCATTCAGCCAGTGCTCCTGAGAGTGTATCTGAGAGCTCCTTAATCAGATCCCTCTGTAATCTTGTAAAGTGCACCATATAATTTAAGGACCTGAAAGCGAAGGTTGTTGAAGCATAAATGAGATTCCCAAATCTATCCAGAGTCCTAGACTCCTTGTTAGGAGGATGGATAGTCGGACTTTCCTCAGCAAGTTCCTTCTTCGTGGATGCCACTATCACCATGTCATCAACGGGTATACCTTTGGACCAGTTTGGCTCATCCTTAGGGCCTGATAGGATATGATCAGGACTCCTGGGGATCAACTGGACAGAGTTGGGCATCTTGCATGCCCGCTGAGCGATCAATTTAATAAGATTGTCAGTGGGCAGGCAGAGAGATCCAAGAAGTAGAGGGCTGGGCACAAAAAGCCTCCAGGTATACCAACTCTGAGGAAGGTTAGATGCAAGACCAGTCACCCCTCTGTTTCAGGATTTCAAAGATGTCCCCAAAGGAATCATCATCAGGGGGTGACCTGGGGGAACCGTCCTCTTCATTAAAAACAGTACCTTCTGTGAAAGACTCATCTGGGGAGTCTAAGTGCTTCCTTTTGCACTTCTTTGCAGGTACTTCCTCATGGGGATGATTTGAGGAAGTATCTGAAGAGAAAACCACAACAGTGGGTCTGTCCTGGGAATTTTGTGCCCTCTGTCCTGGGGAAGAGATGGATGGTAGCTCAGGTCGAGGAGATGGAAAAACTTGTCCTAACAGGGATGGCAAAGACTGCGAGTTGACAATGGACAAAGCCTTCTAAATCATCCGGAAGGCCGGCCCCCCAAAGAGGGATGGGAGTCTGGAACCGAAATAGACTCCTTTGGAACTGGGGTCATATCTCGCATTGAGGAGGCAACCCCCAAAACAGAAGCCTGGGTCAATCCTACAAAGGTCGAAGCATCTAGGGATATGGATGGCTCAGAAGATAAGGAAACCAGTTCATGCATCTCAGATCAGACCAGAGAGTATTGAACCAAGGAGACTTCTGGTACCAAAGTACCAGGGGAACTCAAAGTAACTCTCGGTGCCGGAAACAAAGTTGCTGTTGGAAATGAGGCAATCAGTGCCGACACTGTAGGAACCGAGGGCTCCAAGGTCTCAACTGGAGTTGGAGGAGGAATTTGCAGTGTCATAGCAGAAGAGGTTCCAAGGTCGGGTTGGCAGGTAACAGAGGACAATCCCCTTACCACTAGGAGCTGATCCCCCAGTCTCATGATTTTGGCCTCTGAGAGAGACTTAGTGGATTGAACCAATGCTGTAGATGGATACCTAGGAGGTTTGACTTCAAGGAAGGGGCTAGGTGGTCTGCCCTTAAAAGGATCAACGGAAGCAGAGTACCTAGATCTAGGTACCAAGATCAGTTCAGGTTTCTCTGGTGCCAGTGGAGTCGAAGAACCCAATGTTGGCTCTGAAGATTCAAGAGTTTTGGTGTCAAGTCCTGATTTTGGTGTCGAGGAAGTGGTCAGCACTGAGGAATGTTTTGTTGCCTTATTAGTCGGTACCGAAGTACTGGGCACTGAAGAAGGATGTTTTCTGGAAGAGGCTGAAGAAGAACTGGCTTCAGTTTTTGACTCAGAAATGGCCTCTTAAAAATATGTTTTTAAACATCCTTTCAGTATTAACTTATTCTTACGTTCAAAGAGAGTTCTCGAGCAGAACCCATGACACACTGAGCAACTCTCTTGCAAGTGAACTTTGCCTAGACAGTACACACACAAAATATGTGCGTCTGAATTAGGCATTTTGCCCTGACATTTTTGACATCTCTTGAAACCTGAGGTGCCGTTAGATTTAACTGGTGAGTTGACTTTTTCTGCCATATCCACAATAACACACAGTCATACAGTGAGAGAAGAAAAGATATTTTTTTTTTGGATAGAAAGAACAAAAGAATGGAAGGAGACACTGGCTATGGTATTAAGAGAAATACCTCAAAAGGTAAAAAGAGGAAAAAAGGAAGTACCAGCAATGGTACTTTGACAGGAAACTACCAGCAATAGAGAAGGAATAAGAATTAAGAGCACTCGCACACACACTAAGGTATAAAAAGCAGAAAGAAGAGGAGCCTATAAAAAGTAAACTCATTAATTAGAAAAAGTTTGAAGTAAAATTATAAAGTAACTCACAATAACGTAGCAAAAGCTCAAGAGCAGTAGAAGCAAGTCTGACATACGAAGCGGCAAACGAGATCTGAGGTAATGTAGGGAGAAGAATTATGGCTGAAACCCTAGATCAAGAGTTTGAAGGGCACAAGCTGAGGTGAACATCCGAGTCAGTTCCGCGGCTCAGAATTGAGCCCACTGTCAAGGACTGAGTGAAGACTTGACAACATCAGATCTATAGTTATTCACTTTTGGCATTATGTAACATCTGAATGCTCAGCAGAATGCTCAACAACAACAAAGCTATTGTGGATGTGTTACTAGCCTCCTTGAAGTCTTTACTCTGACTCCATCCAAAAGAAAGTGCACCATGTGACACTTAACTTCTTCTAGATAGTTTTTAGCACAGTTAAATATGTACACTTCATATGGTACACCATCAGGGGCACTAAATAACGTAACTGCCAAGAGATGAATGGGCAGCTCCAGTGTCAGTGACTGCTGGTAGGTGATGATGAATACTCATCTTTCTTGAAGAAAAATACTAAAGAGGATGACTTTATTTCAGATATGGACCCTAACAATGTGTGCCTTGGTCAGTTTCATTAATATGTGTGCATGTGGGGGGGGGAGCAAGAGCAGAGTCATGGCTTAAGGATAATCACGACTTTCCAAATGATCCTTATGAATGGAGTATCTGCCAATAACCAGAAATAGAAATAAAACCCATAGGATACTGAGCATTCCTGTACTCTTTTAATGATACACCTGGATGGGAAAAACAAAACCATCACGTTGAGTCACCCCTCATCAAATTGTAAATACAGAAAATGAACCCTGTATCTGGCAGGAACAATGAAGACTCCAACGTAAAAAATACAAAGGATTTAATAAATATGTTAGCGCTTTCATGGCACCACAAAGCCGCTTCATCAGACAACTCAGAAAACAGCAATTTCATTAATATATCTTACTATAGCCTAGCACAAAGCACATCAATTAAATGCAATTAATATTTAAAGCAATATAACAAAAAATCACACAAAGACATAAAATACATAAAAAATGTCACTATATAATGTACTAAATTAATATCAAAATATATCTAACTAAAATGCATTCTACCTTAATAACAAAATCTAGTACAAACCATGTATGAAAAACAGTCATTAATGAATTAATAACTGATCTAAAAAATAAAAACTTTCATACATTAAAAAATCACTTAAGCAACTGCATAAACATAGCAACAAACCCTTATGACATAATTCAGTGCTTCAAACGCCTAGCCTTAAGCAGTGGTTTAAGAGGGACACTATCATTTAGACCCATGGCCTGATGTGCACCTAACCTAAGGATCCACTCCAGTTCTACCACCTCAGTGCGGTTCACCAACCCCCCCCCCCCACCACGTATGTGCGGACATAACACCTGTAAGACTTGAAATAAGGAGGAGTGTGATGAATCTGTCTGTAATACATGTTTCGCCAGGGCACTATAATCACGTCCTTTGCAAATATAGTTTAAATGATCCCTAATTCTCTCCTTAAGACTTCTATTAGTTTTGCCCACATAAAACTGGAAGTAGCATTGGCAGAGGGCTAAATAAACAACATCTCTGGTGTTACAACTAGCACTTGTCTTAATACTCCATAAGTGACCCGTCACAGGATGCCTAAAAAATCTGGATTCATCAATATATTGACAGTAGTTACAATTCTTACACTTAGATGTAGCATCAATACTGGGAGGGAATGGAACTCTAACTTTAGGATAACACAACCATTGTTTTAAATTCCTTTTATTTATAGGTTCATAGGTTCATACTAGGCTATCTGCCCTAGGGCATTTATAAGCCTAGCCAGAATGTGTTTGGCTTTCGCCGCCCATTTTAAATTTATTTTGCTATGCCCTTTTTCGAGGTTAGTATACTGTGCCTCTGTCTAACAGTGACACAGAAGTGATACCCGGGGTAAACCTACGATCTCCCATCCACTCATCAAGATTCCTCTTGAAGAGAGTCAATGAGGGACTCTGCCTAACCTGGACTGGGATTTTATTCCAGAGTGAAGAGAGCCTCTGGGTTATGAATCTGTCCCTCCAGCATGTCCTATTTATTTCAGTGCTGAGGTTCAAGTCTCTCGAGCGTAGCTCGATGGGATTTGGATTTTCTGAGGTGCAGCATGTCCATTAATTCCGGGTTGGACATGGCTTTATACGTCAGGCACAGATCGCCTCTGAACAGGCGGTATGCCACTGAGTAGAGCTGGAGTTTCTTTAACCGGGCAGCATATGGCATCTGTTTGAGTCCTTTGATCCTCTTGGTGAGGTACTTTTGGGGTCTTTCCAGTTGCTGCAGGTGTCTGGTAAGGTACATCCCAAAAGGGGCAGTGTACTCAATTATGGGCCTGATGAGGGATGAGTAAAGAGGCACGATGACCTCCCCTGATCTAGATGTGAATCCCTTCATGATTAAGTAGGCTATATAAAATGTTTTTCTAACCACTTTGGCCACGTGGTTGTCAAATGAGAGATTGCTATCAACTTGGGTCCCCAGGTCCCTAATTACTTCTTCTGTACTTAATGGATTACCACCTATGTGGTAATTTGTGGGCACTTTGTTTTTGCCAAAAGGGATGACTATACACTTTTGGCATTTAGCTTGAGGCCATGGCTCTGGCACCAGTTGTCTGTTTCTATGAGGCCCTTTTGGAGGATGCTTGTGTCGGCTGGAGAGTCGATTATGGCGCCCAGTTTGCAGTCATCTGCGAACTTGGTCAGCCACAGTCCTTCCGTGTTGGCCTGTACCTCCGAGAAATATATACCGAACAACAGAGGTCCCAGGACTGAGCCTTGTGGGACACCACTTGTAACTGGTTTGGAGTCTGACATGGCTCCAGCAATTCTAACCATGTGGGTTCTGTCCTTGAGCCAGTTTGCCACCCATCTAGTGACATAGGGGTTTATATTTAAGCTGGTGAGCTTATCTATAATGCCCGAGTGGGGTATTGTATCGAAGGCTTTTGCGAGGTCCAGGTAGGCTGTGTGGACCAGCTTCCCCTCGTCAATGGCCTTGGTGACTGTTTCAAAGAAATCGACCAGGTTTAAGAGGCAGGATCTGCCCTTAACAAAGCCGAACTGGGTAGGATCCAGTGTCTGTAGGTCCCCAATATCTTTATTTATGAGGTCCATGATGATCCTTTCCATAGCTTTGCAGACCAAGCTAGTCAGGCTTATGGGGCGATAGTTTCCAGGATCCGTTGAGGCACCACCTTTGTAGAGAGGGACCACTGTTACTGTACGCCACTCTTTGGGTACATATCCTGTAGTAAGGCTGAGATTGAACAGTAGTTTTATATTTGGGTTTAGCTCTTCTTGGAGTTCATGTAGGACGCAGCCCGGGACACCGTCTGGTCCCATTGATGCTGTGTTTTTAGCTTTGGAGAGGACGGCTCTTACCTGAGCATCTGAGATGTCAGAGGGGCAGCACTCTGCTGGGATAGATATTTGCCCTTTTGGTGGGGAGGGGGGGAGAAGTTTGCGCTGAACCTGTCAGCTAGGATGTTGGCAATGTCTGTGGGTTTGGTGTATTTTTTGTCATTTTGGACTAATTCTGAGCATATCTGGGAATTACCACCCAGGTTCCTAACATAACTAAAGAAAGCCTTGTGATTATCCTTAGTGTCCTGTGCAATTTTTCTCTCGAAGCTGGCCTTAAACAATTTTATGAGTGCCCGTAGTTTTTGCTAATACTGATCAGTGATGCCTTCCCTTTTTGGGATTTTGCTCTATCATTTAGTAGCTTCCTCCTTCTATTGTATAGTTTGTTTATGGCTGGGGTCCACCAGACAGGATGTCTGCCTTTGGAGGATTGGGTCTTGGTTTTATTTGGGATCGCATGATCCATGCATTCCTGAAGGTGTTCATAGAATGCGTTTATAAAGGATTTTGCGGTCTGGGCCGTATTTTCCACAGACCCGGGGGCTTTGAAGGATTCCACCTTGGTTTTGAGGAGTGTGAAATTTGCTTTAGAGAAGTTTTTCACTGTGGTTTTCTGGGCAGGGGGTGGGGTCGGGATGTGAATATCCAGTGAGATTAGTTTATGGTCTGATCTTACCAGTTGGTGATGATCAGGTCCAGTATGTTTTCCCCTCTTGTGGGAGTGGTAACAAGTTGTTCCATAGCATTTGAGTTTATAAATTCTAGGAACCTTTGGGCTAGGGTGTTGGAGCTAGAGTAATGCTCCCAGTCTATGTTTGGGTAGTTGAAGTCGCCCAAAATAATGGTGTTTGGAGAGACCTTCATATTTTCCAGTGTTCTCAGGAAGGCCGAGTGGGGTTCCTGGGTTTGGGAGGGTGGTCTGTAGCAGGCTATAAACTGGAAGGCAGTTTTACCCACTGTTAGTTGCACATGGATAGTCTCTGATGCTTCGTGCTTTGCCACCAACCTGGAGGTGTGGGCATCTTTGATGAATATCGATACTCCCCCTCCTTTTGTGGTTCGGTCCAAGTTTTGGGATCGAAAAGCATGGTATGAGGTATAACCTGGTAGTGCTGGGGTGCTCTCGGGAGCTCTGAACCAGGTTTCTGTTACTGCACAGATATCGATGTTCTCCATGCTAAGGAGAGTTTTGAGTGCGTGCATCTTGAGGTTTAGACTTCTGGCGTTGAGTAGCATTACTCTTAGTTTCTTATCCCTTGTGATACCTATGGAGGTGGGTTTGTCTTTTGAGCCTTGCCTAAAAAAGGCACTATGGGGGTAGCAAGAGCCTTTGCCAATATCTGAAAGCCCAGGGGTGACAGGTGCAAGCCGTCCCTAGCGAAGCATCATGGCTTGTCGAGCATATCATCCCAAGCTGACAGGCATTGGATCCCCTTTGAATGACACCAGTACTTAAGCCAATTGTTGAAATTGATCATCTTGTCTTCATATTTTGGCATCATTCTTGGTGAGGGTAAGATGCTACTCATGGTCAGGATCATACCGGCCTGGGCTACATGCTCAGAGAGCTCCTCTATGTCTCTTTTCATGTAGTCCAGGGAGGTACGTCTCAGGTCATTCACACCAGCATGGACAATGACTGAGTCATATTTGTACTTGCCTTGGAGTGACCTGAGTGCTTGTGGTATGTGGCGGATCCTAGCGCCCGACAAGCTGCTCACTGTGACCCTCTCCTTGTTCAGCCTGGTGAGCGGGACATCAGTTTGCCTGACGATAGAGTCACCTATTACAAGTGTATCAGGTGTGTTGTTTAGTCTTAAGGGCTGTAACTGTTCAGCACACTGGCTTTGTAAGATATGTGTTGCACGTGTTTTGTTTTGGGGTAGCGGTTGCTTGGGTGTCTGCTTTGGAGATCTCTGCTGCTTAGGCAGATCTTTATTTAGAGCTTCCGAGTATGTTTTATTGTAAACAAATCTAGGACCATCCTTCAAGACACCTGAAAACCTATTGTCTACCTCCAGGATATGCCAGTTATTCCTAACAATTCCTTTCACATCCATCACTCCTTGTGCATATGTTAGTTTATTGTTAATATGTTTCTTTATTATGGCCACTGACACAAGTGGAATTAACTTCTACCAGTGTCTAGAGAAACTAATGTTATAAAACTCTGCATGCTCAGTGCCCTCTTACTTTAGCTGGAATACAGATCATTTTTTGGAGTGCCAGATACATTAACATTACTGGACAGAAGGGCAACTTAACATTCCCATGACTTTTGCAGTTTAAGTAATACTCTACCCATTGCTTTCTTCTCCACATAGTATGTTCTCCAACATTGCTTAAAGTTTTGTGACCTTCAGATACTACTCTGTACAGATCATTTTTTCAAAACTGAGCTTCTGTACGTCTTTCAAATGAGGCAGGCAAAGACATTAGCTGATACAGCATCTGAACAATTAAGCAACCATCTGTCAATAACTGAATATCTTGTTGCAAAAAATGTTAACATGGCATTACCAAAGCAAAATAAACAAATAACTTGGAATCACAGATTTGACTGTTGTGATATTCATGGGGTGCTTTCCCAAAATGGCCATGATGAAAGCTTCTGGTTAAAATACGTATAACTACATAAGTTAAAATGGTGTACTTGTCAAATCTGATGCAAACAACAGATACACAGCTATTCAACAGAGAGGTAATAACCTCCTTTTTTCTGGATGCAATCCCTTTCCTTATGAGATGAACCAAGTAAAAGCTTATCTGTCCATTGCCGCTACATGATAGTCGAATATGAAATTGCTGTCAACCTGTGTACCCAGGTCTGCCACCACAGGTTGTGTACTTAGGGGGGATGCGGTTGATGTGGTAAACAGTAGGAACAGTATTTTTGCTGAATGGTATGAGAATACATTTTTTGCGTTTAACTTAAGGCCATGACTTTGGAACCAGTCATTTGTTGCCGTTACCCTCTTGTAGTATGTTAACATCATTTGGGGAGTTAATAACAGCACCCAACTTATAGTCGTCTGCAAACTTGGTCAGCCACAGTACTTTTGTATTTGCGTGGACCTCTGAGCAGTTGATGCCAAACAGCAGGGGTCCCAAGACAGATCCCTGGGGGACACAACTACGGACAGGTCTGCTGTCAGAGGTAGAGACACCTGTTTTGACTTGAGGATCCTATAGGTGAGCCAGTTGGCCACCCACCTGATGAGATATAGATTTATGCCAAGTTGTGTTAGCGTTTCGATGATGCCCGAGTGGGGGATTGTGTCAAAGGCTTTGGCCAAGTCAAGGTAAGTTGTATGTACTGACTTGCCCTCATCCAGGGCCTTGGTGACAGTCTTAAAAATGTCAACCAGGTTCAACAGGCAAGATATGCCCTTGACAAATCCGAACTGGGTGGGGTCAAGTGCTTGGAGATTGCCTATGTCCTTGTTTATGAGGTCCATAATAATATGCTCCATGGCTTTACAGATCAGACCTGTCAAGCTAATGGGGCAATAGTTTCCAGGGTCAGCAGTGGCACCACCTTTGTGCAAGGGGATGACAATGGCAGTTCTCCACTTTGCAGGAATGAAGACTGTACTTAGGCTATGGTCGAACAGGATGCTCAATGGTGAGGCTAGTTCTTGCTGGAAATGGTCCAGAATACAGCGTGGGATACTATTAGGTCCCATGGAAGCTGTGTTCTTTGCCTTGGAGAGGGCCTTTAACACTTGATCTATGGAGATGTGAGGTGCAGAACAAGTATCGGGGATTTCAAATGGGCCTTTGGGGAGGGACACAGGAGTGAAGTCTGCTCTGAACCTATTCATTAGCAGGTTGGCTAAGTCAACAGGATCAGTGTAGGTGGTACTGTTAAGAACTAATCTAGAACAAACCTGGGCTTTGACATGGAGGTTCCTGAAGTAATTGAAAAAGGCTTTGTGGTTACCCTTTGTTTCGGAGGCTAGTTTTGATTCATAATTGACTTTGGAGGTTTTCACTAGTGATCTAATCTCCTTGTTGAGGCGGAGGAGGGAGTTTTTCCAACTGGGAATTTGTGCCTTTTTACCCTTGGACAACAGTTTCTTCCATTGGTTGTAAAGCCTATTGATAGAGGATATCCACCAGACAGGTTTATGTTTCCCTGAGGAGCATGTTTTAGTTCTGTTGGGTATGGCTGACTCCATGCAGTTGTACAGGTGCTTGTATACTGGACTGGGGTTCTGTTCAGCATAGTTGTCTGCATCCTATGATAGGGGCAGTGGTGTGAAGCTACTGATACCCTCCCTTAGGTTGTAATCAGCTTTTGAGAAGTTTTTAGCCTGGTTATGGTTGGGAAGGGTGGACAGGATAGTAATTTCAAATGAGACAGACTGATGGTCTGATCTCACCAGGGAAGTACTTACTATGGGGGTGGTACAGCTGTTGCCCATGTTGGTGAGAACCAAGTCTAGAATGTTCTCTCTCCTTGTGGGGGATGAGACAAGCTGGTCTGGTGCATTAGAACTGATCAAGTCAAGGAATCATTGCATGAGTGCATTAGAGTAGGAATAGATCACCCAGTCTATGTTCAGGTAGTTGAAGTCACCAAGGATCTGGGTGTTAGGGGGTACCTTGATGGAGTCAAGAAGGTCCAGGTAAGAGGAGTGGGTGTCCTGAGTCATAAAGGGGGGCCTATAGTTGGGTATAACTTGGATGGGCATCCTGCCAATTGTCAGTTGCACCTAGAGTAGTTCTAGTGGATTATGGTGGCAAACCAGTCTGGAGGTGTGTTTGTCTTTAATGAAAATAGAGACTCCACCACCCTTAGTTTCTCAGCCTCATTTTCGAGTAGGAATGTGTAAATGCGGTATAGCCTGGTAAGGCAGGGGTGCTCTCCGCAGCCTTGAACAAAATTTCCGTGACTGCACAAATGTCAGCATCTTCCAGTGCAAGGAAAGCCTTCAGTGAGTACATTTTCAGGTTAAAGCTCCTAATGTCAAACAGCATGACCTTCAATTTGCTTTCTGACAGATCTTTTATATTGGAAGATTTGTCTTTGGGATACTGCCTAAAAAGGCATAATGGGGCAGGCAAGGGAAGTGGCCAGAATCCTGAATCCCAGGGGTGTCAAATGGAGGCCATCCCTGGCAAAGCATCAAGGCCTGTCAAGCATGTCATTCCAGGCAGACAGATACCTCTTGGAATGACACTAGAAACTAAGCCAATTGTTGAAGTCAATTATTTTTTGTTAGTACTGTGGTATCATTCTTGGTAAAGGTAGGATGCTGTGGCCAGGGTTGAACTGCTTTAGCAGTTTATGTGTAATATAAGCTATAGAAAGCAGTTTGCAATAATTTTAGGAGAAATAGCAATTTTTTTTGTCCTCATGTACACAAGAATTTTTTTTAAACTCCTCAACCTAAAGTTGAGGTGGGCAGCAGATCAGGAAATGGCACAGAGTGCCAGAATAGCAAACTATGGTTCTGTTCTGTTACAACTTACTAGTCTTCAAAAAGCTTGTCCGCCATAACTACTGATTATTATTTTAACATGACTGCTAGGGGTCTACTCAAAGCTTCTTTTATTCTGTGTGGAAAGGCAGCAGGCAAGGTGTCTGTATTTTTTTTTTTAATTTTACCTGTGGCAGCATTTATTATGTCTGTAATTATATAAGGGATGTTGATGGTTGTCTTTATAGTACTCTCACATTTTTTTTGCTCACTGTGATGTCTACGCAAAATTATTCTGCAAGTATATTTGCCATGCCATGTGGCTAGTCAAATCATTTTAATGATAGCATGTTACATTTACAATGTTTCACGTTTCAATTTTCTGATGTTATGCCACCAATTAATATGTGACGCCTGGGCACTGTCCCAGAAATCAAGGAGCCTCAATCCTCACCACTAACACCAGTGAGGGGCGTCCATATAGGGAAAGTATAATAAATACACACTCAGTAATGTACAATTTCCCTTAACAGCACACAGAAATCACACTCAGTCTGGGGCTGGTCTCTCTTTCTCTCCACGTCCCCAATAAGACTTCCCACTGGCACAGCTATAGGACCCAGATCTCAGCCTAGTGGGCAAGCTAAAACCTCCAGCACCCTCTCTGTCCAACCAGTGCTTTGTGACCCTGCCCAAGTAGCTGACACACACACACTTTGAGATAAGAGTCATATACAACCACACAGACACTCCTGGGGAAGGCTGGCACAGGTTCTCCAGCTGTGCCCCTTTTACCCACACTATATGTTAGAAATCACTGCCACAACCCAGCTAATATTTATCAGATACTCAAAGGCCCTTATGAAGGGTGTCCAGTTATTACTGTGCAATATTGTTATCCAAATGGTAAGTGTGACTGAACAGTCAAGGTTTATTAGAGTGACTTGATACACTATCACTATATACATGCAATGTACTCTTAGAGCTTTAATTATCTCTACACAAAACAGCCACAGTTGAAAATTTTAAAAATATTTAATAATAAATAATAAAAACACAAGACAATACTTCTTACTACACAGTGCTAGTCATGAGTTCACAGATCACAGAGAAATACTTTAAATAATACTGTAGAAAAAGACTTAGTCAAATCTTCCTAATTCCTACCTATTTCTAAGAGAAAACACAGTTATAAATAATTTACATTTAGAGCAAGACAGTGCTTGTGATGTTGAATGTTCTCAAGACAAAATGCTCTGAGCTCTCTGATTCTCTCTCTTTAAATTGATAACACAGAGCTGCTTCACATGACATCATTCTTCACACTTCTCTGGTGTTCCCAGGCTAACAGAAACTACATTTACATTCTTTACACCTGGTCAGAAACCAGAGCAATAAAGCACATTTATACATGCAAATTCTAGCCATTAACTCTGGTCTTAAAACAATAGGCAGCATGCTTCCCTCTAGACATATCGTCTCTGAATTTTAACATCAAAGACAGTCATGATATGCTTGACGTAGCTTTCTTACATTTTTGCAGTTCAATATCCAATGCAGTCTTTTCACATTTAAGAGAACAAGCCCGTGGCTTACATTAATATTTACAAATGACAGAATTATCTACAAAATTCTACCTGGCTAGGCTGGCAGCCTTCACCTATCTTCACACATCTCCTCCCTGGAGAACTAAGGCTAGTTTTTCAAGTAACCCTTGAGAAATGTTGCTTAAGAGGGTTAGGTCTATCTGAGTATACCTTACCCCATTCCCTGTCTTGAGAGCCCATCTTCCTTGGCACTGCTAATCCCACTGCGATGTTGCACTGACATATCATATGCTTGTAACCCTAGGCTCCATCTTAGCAATTTGGCATTTTGCTGGCTGGCTCTGTTCCTCTTTGTCAGGTCTGTGAGGGGGCAGCTATGGTAATATAACTGGGGACAAACTTTCTGTAGTACTCTGCTGTCCCTAAGAATGCCCTCACCTGCTTTTTGGTAACAAGTGCAGGCCATGCCTGAATGGCTTCCACTTTAGCAGGTTCTGACCTGATCTTATCACTCCCCACTCTATGTCCCAGGTAGGAGACCTCTGCCATACCACCTGCCATTTGATTGGCTTAATGGTCAACCCTGCCCTCTGTAGTCTGCCCAGCACCTCCCTGACATGTTGAAGGTGCTCTTACCAGGAGTGGCTGTAGATGGCCATATCATCTAGGTACGCAACGGCAAACCCTCCTGCTCCTGCTAGGATATGATTTACCAGCCTCTGGAAAGTTGCTGGGGCATTTTTCATCCCAAAGGGCATCTTTGTGAACTCGTACAAGCCAAAAGGAGTCACAAGGCTGACTTCTCTCTAGCAGTGGGAGTCAAAGGCACCTGCTCGTAACCCTTGGTATGATCGATGGTTGTAAGATACTTAGCCCCACCCAGCTGCTCTAGGCCCTCATTTGTCCTAGGCATAGGGTAAGCATCTAACTCTGTATGACTATTTAATTTCCAGTAGTCCACACAGAACCTGGTGCTGCCATCCTTCTTTGGCACCAGCACCACTGGGGAGGTCCAGGGACTGTTGGACTCTTGAAACACCCCTAGTTCCAACATCTCCTGCATCTCCTCCCTCGGTCTGTTTGACTCTGTCAGGCACCCTATAAGGGGCCTACCTAATAGGCCTTTGGGGTCCTGTATCCACCTGGTGCTGCACCAGGTGGGTGCACCCTGGTTTCCCAGTGAACATTTCCCCAAACCCCTGTAACACTGCTCGGATTTCTTGAACTTGGGTAAGAGAGAGCTTCTGGGACATTGCTACCCTTTCCACTGAGGTGTCAGTCCGAGCCTCACTGAGGAGATCAGTCACCAAATCTCCCTCAGACTCCTCCTGCAATCCACTGCAAATGCTCAGCACAAGGGCCTCCCTATCATGGTAAGGTTTCATCATGTTAACATAGTACAATATGTGCCCCTACCCTCTGCCTAGCAGTTATACCATGTAGCTGACATCACTTACCTTTCTTACCACCTTGGAGGGTCCCTCCCAAGCTGCTTGCAGCTTGTTGTGTCTGACAGGAATGAGAACCATTATCTGCTGCCCTGCAGCCACTCTCTAGCTCAAACATTCCTATAATACCACCCCTTTTTCTGTTGTTGGGCTTCTGCCAGGTTCTGCTGGGCCAAGCCCATGAGTTCCCTCAGCCTTGTCCTGAGGTTTAGGACATATGCCACAACAGACTCCTTGTGAGATTCACACTCACCTTCCCACTCATCTCAAATTAAATCTAGAGGTCCCCTCACCCTATGCCCATACAGCAACTCAAAGGGGGGAAAAACCTGTGGATTCCTGGGGAATATAAGCAAACAACAGATGGGGCAAATATTTGTCCCGCTCCATCTTAAACTGGTCTGCAAATGCCTGTAGCATGGACCTGATTGTAGAGTTTAACCTCTCAACAAGACCATTACTTTGGAGATGTTAGGGGGGTGGGCTTCATATGCTTCACCCCACAGGACTTCCACAGACAAGCCAGCAGGTCTGGCATGAAATTGGCATCTCTGTCAGTCAGTATTTCCTTTGGGAAACCTACCCTCCTGAAAATCTCTAACAAAGCATTTGCCACCTTTTCTGCCTCAATGGAGGACAGTGCAACTGCCTCAGGGTATCGTGTACCATAATCCACTACCACTAGGATATACTTTTTCCCTGTGGAACTTGGGGTACTCAGAGGCCCACAATATCCATAGCTACCCTCTGAAATAGCTCCTCCAGCACAGGTAAAGGCATCAAAGGAGGTCTCACCTTGTCTCCTGCCTTGCCTAACTTTTGGCACTGCTCACAGGTCGTGCAGTATCCTGTTACAGCTCTGGAAATTTCAGGCCAATAGAAATTCTGCATTATATGTCTCTTGCTACATTTTATGCCCATATGACCTGCAAAAGGAATATCATGAGCTATGGCTAGAAGCGTCAAACGGTAGGCTCTAGGCAATACAAATGTCTGTACTCTCTCACCTTCTAACCCTCCCTCAGGGGTCCACTCTCTATACAGTACACTTTGTCCCAGTATACAGATTCCCCCTTCCCTTGAGAATCAGGAGTCTCACTAGCTACCTGCCTCAGGCCTTGCAATGTAGGGTCTGAGACCCGAGCCTGTCTCAACTCTCTCTTTGTAACCCTTCCCAGCTCCCCTTCCACAGGAAGTATGGCATCCTCTGACAGTGGTGCCTCACTGTCAGCCTGGGTACTACTACTCACCTCTACCTTTGCAGTCACTCTGTCCAACGGAACATCAGTACTCACAAGCAGCTGTGGTTCACCTTCAGTCTCACTGCTACAGGGTAGCTTCCTCCCTGAAGTAACCACCTCACCAGTCCTGGCTGCAAGTATGCAGTCTCTCTGGGTCTCCCTCCAGGCTACCACACCCACATGCTTGTCTCCTATCTTGACTGCGTGTAACTGCATAAGCACATGGTACTGCTCATCCAAATCCTTCCCTATCAGGACATCTGCATGATGGTAGTTCGGTACCTTTGTTGTCTCAAGACAACCTACTATTGGCATTTTGTCTTTCCCAGTTACTGGCTCTCTCACTTTTTGTTCCCCACCTTGCCTCCGTGGACATCTGTATGCCACATGACCCCACTGGTTGCATTTAAAATACTTAACCCTAGGTCCTAGACGTAAACCTGGACTAGTGGCTTCCCCCGCTACTGGCAGATTCTGTTGGGGCAGTCTGTGCTGCCCACCATAGATTCCTTTAGACCCATGAGCAGTACTGGGGGACCCTTTCCTGTGCAGAGATGCCCTGCTTGCTAGGTATAGGTCTCCCTTCTTCCCCAACTCATCTGAAGTAGCACATTGTCTACCAGCTAACCAGATCCTCATGTCCTCAGGCAAAGTGCTAAGGGCTTGTTCCCCTCACCAAAAGGTCTACCAGCCCTTCAAAGTGGTGACCTGACATCCACTCACCCACCTATGAAAATAAGTACTCAGTTCAGCAACATATTCACACAAATGTTCATCTGCCTTGCGTCTTAAGCTCATGAAACTATTTTCTATATGTTTCAGGTGTTAGCTTAAAACATTCTAACAAATGATTTTTAACAGCAGTATAATCAAAATATTCACAATCAGCAAGTTTAGACAACACAGTTACAGCTTTACCATGGAGTAAGGGGGGTCAGAAACCATACCCAGAGCCTTTGGTCAACATCATACTGTTTACATACCCTCTCAAACATATGAATGAAACTATCAAAATCATCCCCCTCTTTAAACTGCAGAAGAAATTTACTGACCTTTTGTGCTTCTGGGGTCCAGTTACTCCCTTCCGCATTACCTCCATGACTCTGGGGAAGAGTCAGCATCTCCTTCTCATGCTGCTTCTCCATTTCCTCAGCTTCCAGGTGTAGCAGTTTCTCATTCTCTTCAGCCTGCAGACATCTCAGTCTCTCAGCTCCTTCTACTTCCAAATGCCTGGCCGCCAACTCAAGTCTCTTTAACTCCAGATGGATTTTTAAGTCCTCTGCAGAAAAGTTGAGCTGTCCATTCTCTGAAAGTGGTACATCTCTACTGCAAGCCTGATCGTCCTCCTGGTTGCTGTTTTCTGATGCAGCTGTGACCAAGGCTGTAATCAGGTCTGCCTTAGTCAGGTTTCTATGCATCAGTCCCCTAGCCTGGCACATCTTAGCCAGCTGGCCCCTTGTCAGCTTTCCGTAATCCTCTGCTGACATGCTGCCTGCTCTCCCTGACTAACTAAGCTAACAAAAGAAATAAAACAATTGTGATCTGAACTCTTTTCACTGTGTGGCTGATTTAGAGTACAAAAACACATTCAGTGATCACTGTACACAAGCTACAGGAATTCACTCTATCCACACCACTACAAGTCAATTAGTATTTGCCAACCAATTAATATGTGGTGTGGATCGCCCACCACTGCCAAACAATTAATATGTGACAGTCAAGGCTTATTAGAATGACTTGATATAGTATCACTATATACATGCAATGTACTCTTAGAGCTTAAATTATCTCTACACAAAACAGCCACAGTTGAAAGGTTTAAAAATATTTAATAATAAATAATAAAAACACAAGATAATACTTCTTACTACACAGTGCTAGTCAAGAGTTCAGAGATCACAGAGAAATACTTAAAATAATACCGTAAAAAAGTTCTAACATCAACACACAAAAACACTTAGTCTAATCTTCCTAATTCCTAGCTATTTCTAAGAGAAAACACAGTTATAAATAACTTACATCTACAGCAAGACAGTGATGGTGATGTTGGATGTTCTCAAGACAAAATGCTCTGAGCTCTCTGATTCTCTCTTTAAAATGATAACACAGAGCTGCTTGACATGACATCATTCTTCACACTTCTCTGGTGTTCCCAGGCTAACAGAAACTACATTTACATTCTTTACACATGGTCAGAAACCAGAGCAATAAATGACATTTATACATGCAAATTCTAGATATTAACTCTGGTCTTAAAACAATAGCCAAGATGCCTCCCTCTAGACATATTGGCTCCGAATTTTAATATCAAAGACGGTCATGTAATGCTTGACTTAGCTTTCTTACAGCAGAGTGCATTGTTGTTACGTTTCTGCAGTTCAATATCCAATGCAGTCTTTTCACATTTAAGAGAACAAGCCTGTGGCTTACATTAATATTTACAAATGACAGAATTATCTACAAAATTCTCTCTGGCTAGGCTGGCAGCCTTCACCTATCTTTACATAATTAAAGAATACTTTATTATTGTTTTCAACATTTGAGACCACAGCATTGTTACAGCTGGAAAATATAGAAAAAAGTAGTTTCTGTACTTCATTAAATCGAGATATGCTTTTTTAACTAGTGTAATTTTTGACATCTACATAGTAACTTGTTTCCTGCTGTGCATCATCAGTTTTCTGATTCTAGCAAACGGCTTTTTTATTTTATTTACTTTTAAATTTGTTTCTTAAGAATTTGTTGTTATAAATGCAGATGGCATTAATCCCAAGCAGGTATATGGCTTACTGAGAAAAGGATCCCAGTAAATTTTCCAAAGTATGGCATTCCCTGCATGACAGTTTCCATTATTAAAGTCTATGAAGGATGATTTATTTATGAATGAGTCTGATTTTACTCATAAGTTAAAGATGATGGTCATGATCTTGTTAAATACAGAGGGTATAATCATGGGAGTGAATCAGAATGATATTAGGTAAATTATTTATATATTTTTTCATTTTTCTTTCCCCCTTAAGTATCTTGCCTGATGGCTGATCCAAGACTTGTCAGCATGATATGTAAGATACTGTGGTCTCTACTTGGATTTCATACTATTTTTCCAGTTTTTTTTAACATTAACATAACCAATAAACATTTGTGCATATTGACTGGTTATTCAGTAATCTACAAAGTCAAAGTCCAGGTAGTCAAAACTTCCCACAATAAGGATTGCATTTTCTTTGATTTTTACATCTAGGAGTTTTGTTAGAAAATCCTTATGATCTGTGAATCATCAGACAAATGAAATGGAAAGAATGATGTTAGTTTTTACAGATAATATTAAAAAGTCAGGAAAGGAAAGATTTTTTTCTTGGTCATAATGAACATTAGAATCATGTCAAATGTTGGCAGAGGGGTACCCCAGTACAACCGTTAGTGAAAGCTTTTAAAAACTGCCAACAAAATTATAAAAATCAAAAATGATTCAAATAGCATGCAAACTGAAAGAAAAATAAAGCAGACAGTACATACACAAAAGATTGTAAGACAACTGCCAGTACTACAGCCAGAAAACATAAATCAGTCCAGACATGGTGCCTGCTCCTGCTAATGACTCTAAGAACCACAAACGTGCTCAGGTCATATTTTAACAGAACTATATGCCGACAGAGATATGAAAATATTAAAGGTCTCTTAACAAGTGGACTAGCAATAGAAGAAAAGAAGGAGAAGCAGATGATTTTCTAGATCAAAGCAAAAATTCCGGAGTCTCTGATGAGTAAATTAGAAAAAAGTGAAGAAACAGAACTTTCTAACAATCAATTCCATGGTGTAGAAGGGTAAAGCTCTGGCTTGCTAATCCTGGGGGATGCTTTTGCTTGACACACTGGTGGCATCTAATGAAAGCACTAGGTATCCACCTACTGGAGTTCTGGACCAGCTAATTTCACACTGCCATTACTGAATTCACACTGTGCAGCCAAGGGGAAATTATTATGTGGAGGCAAGCTTACCTTAGGAAGGCAGTGGCAGTGGGTTGAGAGGAACCAGTGAGGAGGGGTGGGATGGACAGTAGGTTACCACCACCAAACTAGCAAAATGGCTTTTCCCTACTATGACACTTGATGGGGAACAAAGGGCTAACAGGTATTCTTGGACAGGTTGGAATGGTCCATGATATTTTGCCTAGTTGAAGAATAACAAATTCTTGTTCCACTTTGAAAAACTGGGCCTTATGGGTGAATGTAGAGGAGCCACTGGACAATGTGCTGAGTAGAAGCAATAAAAAGTTCAGTCTTTTGCTGACTGTACCACTAGTGCTTGCACAAACCTCAGCAACGCCCTGACAGTATTATGCAGGCCTCAACTCTTCGGCTTATGCTCCCATTTCTACCCAGAAGTCTAATAATGTTCATCATTAACTGAAATCATCTTTTTTACAGCAGCACCAATAAATATGAAAGGTGAATTTAGACACAAACTAAAAGTGAAGGGAACTTAAAGACATCTTACTGATACTGCACAGAAAAAAAAAGACGAAAATGACTGTGTTACAGTTGTGTGGATAATGACAATGAAATAACTAAAATTTGAATGGGCACCGTACTTGTATTATACTATTCAAGACATGAGCAACAACACACTGCTGTGACTACAGTTGAGCCCAAATGAGCACTGTTAAGGTAAAACTGTGGGTGCTGCCAACTAGATGAATATTATTATTATTTAAGCTGCACTTCACAAAACTATGCAAGTAACAGAGAAGGTGTGAGATGTAAACATATTAGAGCCAGCACTTCTATTAAATAAGCATGTTATTTTTAATATGTAGCAGATTTTTTTGTCTTTCAGCTTTTCCCGTCTAGGGGTCGCCACAGTGGAACTCCGGTCCGCTCATGACTGGCAGTGGATTTTACGGTGCCGAGTTGCCGTGTGTGTATATATATATATATATATATATATATATATATATATATATAAAATATATGCATATTATATGTATATCTGCATATATATATATACATATATATATATATATATATATATATATATATATATATATATATGTATATATGCAAATATATATATATATATATATATATATATATATGCAAATATATATATATATATATGCATATAGTAGCAGATCACACAAGACAAATCTTTGTTCAACACACAAATTTTCAGGACAATGTATATTTAAACAAAACTCCTTACCTTTTCAGTTTCTACTGTATGGCTGAAATGTTCTCCTTTGTCACTTAATGTGAATACGTGAGCTAAACAAGGTCGCAGTAGTTTTCTACCCAGAAACTTCTCTGTACCAAGTACTTCTTGCTTAGGTTCTGAACGTTCCTTTAGAACAACTTTCTGGCTGAAATGTGTATTCAATATTACTGGGCTTCTTGCACTTTTGAAAACAAGTTTTTGCCTAGAAGAAATGAAAACATGCCACTGTAAATATGAACCAAAAAATGCAATCTATACTACTTTTTAATGTCAGTAGACAGTTTTCAGTAATTTCACTGGAACTGTCTAATCTGACACCTAAATTAGACACATGCCAATCATGAGTGGAAAATTTACAACTTTGCACTTTCTGGTAACATAAATTAGCATGACACAAAATTAGGGCCCATAAAAGCATCCTGCCAGCCATTTGTACAAAAATAATGAGATGTTTTTTATGTGCAAATGTCCATTAGAGTTTCATTGCATCTTGCTAAAATAATAATTTGATAACTTTATTTTATTTTTAGTAGTACAATATATGGTACACTGTTTGGACCAATACCCATGCAGAAGGGAGGCAATTTTCAGATTTTTACATCTGATGGTAATTATACAACAGCGCAACTCTCTATTCAGTCAGAATCATAGCCATCCAGTAGTAGCTCATGACAATTGCTGCAGAACTGCAGCCCCTACACTTTTTGTTTTATTAGTCAAAATAGTTGAATTTTCCAATTAAATAGTTGACTTTTCCACTTTCAATGGTCAGAATTGTCCAGCAGTGTACTGCATGCATGGAGTTCTGAATAAAAACACAGCTGGCTTGCACAACTCCTAACTGTGTTATGATACTATTAGAAGCTGGTTTCCTAAAGCAAGTGACTTACTAGTTAATGGCAGACAATGTGTAAAAGAGTAGGTTGTAAGGAACAAAATAACACCAAGGTCTGCTTGACAAGGATGCGCTACAGTAGAGATATTAACAACTGTTTCTCATTTATTATGCATAGTTTCATATTTGAACTAGTATTTTCATAACTGAGTGAGCTGTATGTTACTGAACAGTACAGTGTGAAATATCATGGTGGGAGACACACCTGCTTACCAACAACTGACAGTTTAAGTTTGGCTGCAGATATGATGTGTCTGGTTTGTATACTTTCCAAAACATGAAAATCAGTTTATGAAATATCTAGAGAAAAATAAAAGCGGACATTTCATCCGTTTTAGTACATTGCTGTGGTACTCCAAAGATTTTCAATGTATTGATGTTTATCGTTGCAAATAACAGTTTCTACTTAAAAACTATGTTTGTACTTTCTACAGTTGGCCAAGACGATGTTTGAATTCAACCAGTGCCATCCAAATATCTTACAATGTATATATGACAAGTGTGGTTTGAATCCTACCCAGCTAACCACATACTTATGGAATGATGGTGTTCCCTGCCACCGCATATGAAGAAAAGGTCCTAGCTGGACCAGAGGGATGGTCTCTCGAGTTATACCACTAGTATCCAACAAGCAAAAATAAAAGAAAGGCAGTGTAAGCAAGTCCAACTCAATAATCAATTCACAAAAAGCAATCTGACCCTAACAGGAGAAAGGGAAAATGCTCTGCTGGCCTGGGTATGAACTTTCAATATCCACTCCCAGATTAGACGCACATATTTCACAGGGAAGGTTAGCAGAATTCTCCATTTCCCTACAGCATTCTGTCATCACCCTGCAAAACTAGGGACTTCTAGTTACCTGTTAAATATGAAACCAAACAACTCTAATATCTTCAGTAGTAGGATGCCCAACAATCGAGTTAAGTGGAAATGGGAGCCACAACCTGTTAACCAGTGGTTAATGATAATCCTCCTCTCTGTTAATAAATAACCACAATAAATACATAGTAAAAAGACAAGCTACAAAGGCTTAAAAAGTGAATAAAGGAACTATCGTTAGCTTAAAAGTACTCAATCCTTACTGTTATAAATTCCTAGAAGATAATATGTATAAATTGCAGATAGCAAACTTGCAGGGAAATGGTCACCTCAATATCTATCAATTAATGTGAAGACAGGATAAAGACAAGTGGCAAATATTTATACACATGTCAGGTCCTCGGCTGTATTCATCACAAATTATTGTGTCACTTTCTTTTGCAGAAACCATTACATCAACATATTTAAGGTGCTGGCTTTCCCACAGCACAAGGAATTAAGCCAGTTCTGCCACCTCGGCACCTGTAAAAGACAAGGGCTTAATTAAACCAGCCCACAATAACAAACTATTAAAACACAGGATGTCAAAATACATGTCTTAATTGCCTGCATTTTAATGTTTGTTTCTTTTCACAGTTCTAGCCAGCTACTTCTCTGAAGTGGGCTGTGATTACATTTTATGACCTACTAGCCCAAGAGATGCAAGAGGTTATAATGTCAAACAGATTCATGCTTTCCCATAACTTTCATCCCATTTTACAAGAGAAAAGGTCAAAAAATTAACCCGATAAAGAAATATTTGCTGTTTAATCCCAAACACAGAAAGTCAAAGATTCTGGATGCAACCACATTTTATTATAAAGTATAATGATACCTGGAATTTCTCAGTAAAGAGAAATGTAACTGTATACTCAGATGCAACTCTTTTTATATCTTAAATTTAGAAAAAAAGAAAAGATTACTTCATAAAAAGTTCAAAGTTTTTTTTCAACTTCTGGTTACACGTAAACACGCTTCCAATGCTGTAAGTCGTAAGCAGATAACACAGTATGCATATGGGAGGACACTTATGCTTTACTGCTTTGCCTTTGAAAGGTTTGTCTGTTCATTTTCGGAAGATTTATCTCCTACAGAATACCTAACTTTCTTTTAAAGCTAAATGATTGCAAGAAACCGTCACCGTTTGCTAAGCTATAATGAACTCTAACAAAGTCAAGCTGCTCTTCTTAGCTAACACGTGAAATCCGTATATGAAATTGTTTCAGTACTTTAAGCTGTTTATAAAAATATATGCGTTAATAAATATAAAAATAACATATCCATTTCAGTTCCTCCCTCTGATGCTGTAAAGCATCACAATCACATATTATTCTGAATTACATCTTTGCCAAACATATAAGCTGTAGGACACTTTTGTTTAGGAACTAGAAAAACTGCCTGTCCACTTTTTCTAACAAAGCAGTTCACTAATAAATTTTTAGCAACAGAGTATATAAAAGTTATGAAAAGCACAACTGTGATAAAAGTAATTATACTCTGCATTATACTGGTACCAATATTTCCAAATAACCAAAAATGACAAAACAAAAAAAAAAAAACAAAATGTCATAGCACCAAAGGATGATGCCAATAACCATCCAAAGAAAGTGATGTGAAAGCAAAGAAAACCTCTTTTTTAACGCTGGTATATATATCCAAAAAAACGTTTCGTTTTTTCAAGCTAAAACTTCTCTTTCAGACAATAAAAACTCATTCAGTTTAAATACACTACACTTTAGGTAATGTGTCCTTCTTCAATTAAACATTAAACAATAATACCTAATAAAAAAAACTTCTATAACCAACCAACCAATCCTGTCACCATGTTGAACATACAAACAAAATGCATATAGGGTGTACCTGTAACACAATTTATCAGACCGGTTTTTATTTGCATGCAATTTGCACCAGTGATCCTTTTTTTTTGTTCCAACCCTGCCCCATCCCCCCCCCCTAGATCCTTTTTACTTTCTCCAATACAAAAAATCTATATCTGGCTGTAGGGCATGTCAATGTATGTTTGTATATGTTCAGATATCCTATCGCGTCTGAGTGGCTCTGTTTTTGCCCACATAATATGATGGGCATTGTGTGCAAATTGCCAGATATACTACTTCTTGTTCATCCTGTATAATGTAAGGGCATTGTGAGCAAAGTGCTGATTTGTGGCGTCCTTACGCACACGTGTTGTTTTGTTCTGACAAAGGACTTGCTCCAACAGACTTTCTTTAAGTTGGGCAAGTCTGTAAATCTTTAAATGCTTTTCCTTCTTCATGTACCAATATTCCCATCATATCATGAGTTGTTACTATACTGTGTATAATGATTCAAAAACAAAAACATTGGTATCTTCTATCCTGTCCTGTCTCAGTGGGAAGTACCCCCCCCTAACACTGGGGCATATCTATCTTTTCTACGGAGATGACTTAACCTCTCCTCTATGGATACCATTAAAAAACACCATGACATTTGAAATCACATTCATGAGGAAATCGTCATCCTCACAATGATATGTGCCTTCGGACGATTGCCTCTTCTTCTTACTCTTCTGGTGTCGGGGTGCAGGCTATTAATAGCTGTATTGTTAAAGAATAAGTTTCTAAATACATTGGATTTGAAACCCCTTGTGATTGTCCAGAAAATACAAATATATCCGAGAAACCTATAGTAAGCTGTCCAATGTTGTTTAAACTGTTAAGTACAAAATTACTCCCTCCCAAATAGAAAGTATAATGTCTGCATATGTCGGTGCACAGTTAGCCCCCATAGCCACACCAGAGATTTGTTTGTAATATTTATCCCAAAGTTCTGCTTCCGGAAGCTTGTAATGGCCTCTATCCAACCACTCTAGACCTGTTGCATGTGGAATCACAGTATTTCCAAATATATTACCCAACACCCAAACAAGGTCCAACCAGACTCAGTTTTAGTCATATTAATAGCCAATTGCTCCATAAGCTCAGCCATCTTTTCTTGTTCATTATGAAAATCAAACAAATGTACAGCACCACTTTCCAATCAAATGGCAAACTCCACCCTTTGAGGCAAGTGTGTAATCAAGAGCTATTCAGTTCTGCAAATGTGTGGCTTGAACTTCAGTCACTTCTTTATTTGCTATGCAAATACGCTCCAAAGTCATCTTAGCCATTTTAGCTAATATAAAGGACAGCTGATTCATTTCATGCATAGTTCACAACAGGTCATAATGCGGAGAAAAGAATGCTACAACTTGTTCAGCAGGATGTATGGCCCTCTTATTTCATAACCTTCCACAAGATACAGAAAAGGAATGAAAAACAGCTGATGACATTTGTCCAACATAACAACCAGACCAGTTTTTGGGTAACCAGGTGTAGGTACAGTCTCCGTAGATGTAATAATTGCCCAATATTTCCATACCTTTCCCCCAGTCATATTTTTTATTCCAAGCTCCAACAATAAGATCTCATCATGGGTGTTATTGCTGCTGTAACCCACTCGCACAGTTCCTTTTCTGCCATAACAAGTATCACCTTGTGTTGATGCAGCCAGTTGGTAATATTGCCGCCTCACAGCAAGAGGTTCTCCAGTTCAATTCTCGGCTGGGGTGCCTTCTGTGCGGAGTCTGCATGTCCTCCCCGTGGTCACGTGGGTTTCCTCCGGGTGCTCCGGTTTCCTCCCACATCCCAAAGATATGCTGTAGGTGGATTAGACACACTAAATTGGCCCTAGGTGTGAGTGTGTGCATGTGTGTGCCTTCTGTGGAAGGTTGGGCGCCAGGCTGGCAACTCAACATTGTAAAACTCCACTGCCAATCATGAGCAGACGGTGATCCGCTGTGGCGACCCCTAACCGGGAAAAGCCAAAAGAAGAAGGAGAAGTTCAGTCTGCAATGTTATGCCAAGTTTGACTTTCCACAGCAATTCACTTTTCTAAATAGGTCTATTGTACAGGGACAGGTAGCACTGGAATGCCCCTTTTAGCATTACGGGGAACAAATCCACATGCCCAGCAGATAGAAACATTTAAGTCATTGGCATATTGGTGATGCAGTTGAAGAAACATTTTTTTTTCTCCTGTTGATCAAAAGCAACAGGAGGAGGAAACTCAGCCAGAAAAATCTATTCGATGAGCTCCTCCATGATCATTTCTGAAAAGCCACCACTAGTGAAAACAGTCTTCAACCTGGTATTATGGACAGTTGGACTAACCTTGCTTCTCCCAACAACCTTGTTGAATTGGGCATCTTGAGGCAGTGTAGCAATTGTCTCATCTACACAGACAACCCTCTAGTAATAACACAGTCTAGTACAGAGTGTGAAAGCTGTATTTACACGAAGAATCCAGAATCCATGCTCTCTCTCACTCAAAACAGTAACACGGAGAAGGTTGTCAACTCACCCACCAATATATATTCACATAGTACCACTACTCATACAAACAGTATGCACCAAACACATAAATCCACATACGCGGAGGTTCTCTTGAAAAACTTACTGAAACACCAGAGACCTCCAAAACACAAGTCTGCTACAACTAACAGTCTCCACGGCACCCATGATACATAGCAACACCAGTGTTTCACCCACCAAGCCTGTAAGGTGTAACACTCAAAAACCAAGTTTTCTTGACACTGGAGACTCAACACCACAGTGGACAAGGAGACAGTCACAGTCAGCTGTCTGTCCAGTGCCAGGATTCGCCAAATCACGCATGAACTCAGGTTCTCTCAGCAACAAGTAGCGTTATGACTCTGTCATAGTTCATGTTGGTGTGAATGACATGAGACGTACCTCACTGGACTATATGAAGAGAGACACGGCTGAGCTCTCTGAGTATGTGTCCCAGGTCGGTACATCCCTAGCCTTTAGCAGCATACTACTCTCACCTAGAATGATGCCACAGTATAAACAAAAAATGACCAATTTCAATAATTGGCTTAGATTTTGGTGTCATTCCATGGGGATCCAGTTCCTGTCTGCCTGGGAAGCCATGGTTGACAAACCTCACTGCTTTGCCAGAGATGGTTTTCACCTAGCACCCCTAGGTTTTCAGCTGCTAGCAAAGGCTCTTGCCTCCCCCATAGTGCCTTTTCTTAGGCAAGGTCTCAAAAACATAACCGATGTGAAATTAACCAATCAGAACAAAATAAGGATCATGCTGCTAAATGCTAGGAGCTTAAACCAAAAACTGCACTCCCTGGAAGCACTTCTATCACTAGACCATGTAGATGTCTGTGCAGTCACAGAAACCTGGTTTAAGGTCTCAGAGAGTACCCTGGCCCTGCAAGGCTACAATGCCTTCTACATCTTTAGACTGCAAAATGAACATGTGAAAATCAAAGGAGGTGGTGTTTCATTCAATCTGTATTACAGATAAATTCACCTCACATCTAGTTAGATTGGACAACTCCATGAAGTTGCTCCATGTCCAGGTTATGGCAGGTAAGACCCCCATTCAAGTCCTAGCCAATTATAGATCCCACTGTAGCCTACTTAACCAAACTGAAGATAATCCAAATTTTACCAAACAGATTGGTTATGGGGATTTCAGTTATCTCACCATCAACTGGGAAACCTACTCTAGCCCAAACTCACTAGCACAAAAGTTTCTTGATTTTGTGAATTCAAATGCCCTGGAACAAATTGTCCATCCCTTGACACGAGGAACAAACATTCTAGATCTGGTCCTCACCACCATGTCAAACAGGTGCACTGCTGCAACTGTTGGACCCTCTTTAGTTAAAACTGATCACAAATAAGTCACCTTCGAACTGACACTAACACCAGAAATCAGATTAAAAAACTTCACCAAGGCAAACTATACCCTCCTACATGAAGGTATAAATGCATTCCAACCCCCACTTCAAGCTGAAAGTGGTAACTACCCAGAAGCTTACACTAAAGCCCTGTACAATCACTTTCATAAGTGTATAAACTCGGCTGTACCAGACAGAATCAAAGCCAGTGCCCCAAGTAAAATCAAGCTGCCATGGTGGACTTCCAGCATCAACAAACACTACAATAAACGCAATCCAAGAAAATAAAGACAAGGATCCAACAATGGAAAAACACCCTCCTCAGCCTTAACAGGCAAATAAGACAACTTGTCAAATCCTCCAAGAGCTCCTTTGAGAGAAACCTAGCAAGTACTGCCAAGGATAACCATAAGGCCTTTTACAGCACTGTAAGTAACCTAAAGGGTAGGACCCAAGCATGTGCAGAACTGGTAACCAACGGTATCACACATACTAACTCCAACAGAGATAGAAAACCTGTTAGCTGATAGGTTTGGCAAACATTTCACTCCCTTATCCTCTCCTAACTTACAACCAACCTTCCCCGAAACTCTCCCCCACCTTAAATATCTGAAGAGCAGGTCCTCAAAGCCTTGTCCAAGGCATAGAGCAGGGCCTCTATGGGACCAGATGCCATCCCAGGCTGTCTTCTAAACAGGCTAAAACATGAACTAGCATCACCACTAAGTACCCTTTTCAAACACAGCCTAATCACAGGCTTTGTTCCTGTGGAATGGAGAACAGCTACAGTTATTCCCATCCACAAAGATGACCTAGAAACAGGCCCAGTGAATTACAGACCCATAAGCCTGACCAGCCTCTTCCCTAAGGCCATGGAATGCATCATTATGGACCTCATAAATAAAGACATAGGTGACCTCCAAATCCTGGATCCTACCCAAATTTGGCTTTGTGAAAGGCAGATCCTGCCTGTTAAATCTGGTGGATTTATCTGAAAGTGTGACCAAGACCACTGATGAGAGCAAATCTGTGCACACAGCATACCTTGACTTGGGAAAGGCTTTCAACACAATCCCATATTCAGGCATTACTGATAAACGTAGCAAACTGAATGTAAACCCCTTTGTTGTAAGATAGGTTGCCAACTGGCTCAGAAACCGGACACACACTACCAAAGTGGATGACTCCACATCAACTAGCAGGCTTTTTACCAGCGGGGTGCCAGAAGCATCAGTGCTGGGCCACCTACTGTTTGGTACATACTTCTAAGTAGTTCAGGTCAGAATTAAGGGTTGTGGCTGACCAAGTTTGCAGACAATTGCAAGCTAGGTGCAATCACTGAATTTTCAGATGATGTCAATATATTCCAGGATGGTCTCACAAAGACCAACGACTGGTGTATTAGTCATGGTCTCAAACCGAATGCAAAGAAATGCATCATCATTCTCTTCTGCACAATGCCTCTTCATGTTATCAAATCAATACCAATACCCTAGGTACCCAAGAAGTGTTAACCGCAACCTTAACTTTGACCACCACATGTCTACCATTTTAAGGAAAGCTTTCCACATAGTTCACTTGATTAATAAAGGGATCTCCTCGAAAGCAAAAGAAGTTATAATCCCCCCTCTATACTCGGCACTTATCCAGCCCATAATTAGAGTATAACACCCCATTCGGTAAGTACCATACTAAGCATCTACAGCAATTAGAGAGACCTCAAAGATTTCTAACAAAGATCAAGGGTCTCCAGCATGTGCCTTACACAGACTGACTAAAATCCCTGTCACTATACTCCATATCCTACAGACTTTATCCTACAGACTTCTTAGGAGAGACTTATGCCTGACCTACACAGCAACCCAAGACCCAAACCTAATGAACTTACTGCATATCTGTAAATCAAATGGGTCTAGGGCTACCAGTTCCATGGACTTAAATATGGCCTGCAACTTAAATAGGACATGCAGGTGAGACAGATTTATCTCCCAGCGACTGTCATGTCTTTAGAACAGGCTACTAATTCATGTGAAACCCAAAACCTCTATGACATTTTCAACAGAAACCTGGATGAGTGGATAGGGCACCATAAATTCTTACTAGGGACAGCACCCACAACCCTCTGGACATAGGCAGTCATCACTAAATGCAATCTTAGGTATTGCCTAGTACATCTATGGTATTACATTGGGTTGAAACGGCTAGGCTTAAAATGACCTCTGGGTCGATAGCCTAGTAATCTCCTATGATCCTATGTCATCAGGAGAGGGTGTGACACCATTTTATGAAGACTCTGCAGATGTCAAGCAGGTTGTTTTGCAATATGAAGCATGGGCCCATTTCAGTATTTTAGCCTACTTTACTGCAGTATGACTCATTAAGAGGATAAGACAAGGTCCTTTCCACCATGGTTTCAAAGAAGACTTGTGCTGGAATACATTTACGTGGACCCAATCACCTGGTTATAGATCATGACAAGGGTCAACAGATGGAAAAGAGACAGCCTTTTGACCTTCTTATGAAAAGTCTGTAAAATAGAAATCAGTTTTGAGCAGTAGTCCAGCAAAGCTTCATCAGTAAAAATCAGCTCACAATTTTTCACTGATGGGGAAGGTGGCATTCTCATGGGACAGGCCAAAAGAATTTAATTCAGGCTTAGTTTATGAGTACCATTCACAGTTCCCCGTTTACTCATTAAAGCCAGAGGAAAAGCATTTGGCCATTTTAGTCCTGTTTTACTGCAAATTTGGCTAATTTTGATTAAAAGACTGGTTCGACTTTTGACAAGTCTAAGTAACTGTGAAACTGGGGACCATGTAACTACAAAGAAATTTTAAACACTTTACACAATTGCTTAATGATTTCAACAGTAAATGAAGGTTTTGGTTTTACAAGCAGTGCATTATTATGGAACAGATTTCACAATTTATTTACATAATGGCTAACTAGAGGCTGGGAAAGAGGGGCAAACTAGTCTCAATGAATAAGATTAAGAAGTCCATGCTTACCGATACGATTTGGTAAGTGATATGTCTTTAACAACCAAAGTAGTACAGCTAAAGGCGCTACTAAAGCAATAACCGATGGCATTGTATGGTATATTGAAGATTTACCCATGGTTGGTGTGGTTTAATCACAAGAGTGAAGCCAGAGTGATTAAATAAAGCTAACCGTGGGTAAATGTCAATATACCACAATCACAGAGTCGGTTATTGCTGTTATACAATGACATTATTTAAGAAAAAAAATACTTACTTTTCTTAAATAATGTCTTTGTATAAAGGCGCATTACTGTTCTTCCACTGGTTGTGGTATACTGCTTCCTTGTTTTGCTCTACTGAGCATGAGTATGGAACTTGCGCCCCACGCATACCCTGTACATCAATGCTTTGAAATGGAAGCAACAGAAAAAGAAAGTCTCTGTTGCTCCGTTTTTTTTTCTTCTTTTATTTAACAAAAGATGTTTTTGAGCACTTTATACCAATGGAAAAAAGTCCGGGCGACCGGACCTTTTTCCATTGGTATATTGTGGGATTTACAATGGGCACGCTGGCTAATCAGTGTGCATGTTTTGGAATATTAATGGGGGGTTATTGTATAATATTCTTTTATTTTTCTGAGATGCGGATTACAGCAATCACTTTTTTCAGATTCAGTTGGTACATCTAAATAACCAACACCTGCATTGTTAACAAATGTACATCCTAACTTACAAAGTAGATCTCTGCCCATTAAATTTGCTGGAACTGACGTGCTTAATAAAAAGACATGCTTATTTTTAATCAGTTCCAAAAAAATTTGCTTTACATACCGGAAAAACAATAGCAGTGATGGCACCACCCATAGCAGATACTTTTTCTGTAAGATACTGGAATTTTGTCTTGGCCAATTATTTTCAATACACATCAGGTCGCACCAGTGTCAGTCAGAAACAGATGTGATATAGTAACAAATAAACCTCAGATAACGGTGATAGCATTGCACCAGATGTAAAGGAATATTTGTTAGCAGACAATATAGTGCAGCTGTTTAATCCCAAACACAGACAGTTAAAGATTCTGGATGCAATCACATTTTAATATAAAGTAGCATAATATCTGGAATCTCTCAATACAAAGAAATTCAACTGTATACTCAGATGCAACTCCTTTTATATCTTCCAAGGCTGTAAGGAGTAAGTAGATAACACGTACTGAAGGTCAATTCTTACGTTTTACTGCTTTGTTTTTGACAGATTTGTGTGTTTCTTTACAGCACTCTTTTCTCCTATAAAATACCTTTCTTTTAAAGATAATTACAAAAAAAACCAGTTACAATTTGTTTGCTAAGCTGTAATAAACTAACAAAGTTAAGCTGTTCTTCTTAGCTAACAAGTAAAATAAATATATAAAACTGTTGCAGTACTTTATACTAGCTGTGAATATAAATGCAAGCATTAATAAATATAAAAATAAAATATCCATTTCATACCAAATGTTTTACTAGTAAAAAATAAGAAAGAGAACAAATATACAACTTCTTAAATCACCTTACCATAATAAAGCATCAGCCCTGGCACCACAGTACATTTTAAACATTTACTGTTCACAGGGTATTTATATTTCTTTAGGTTTTGTTTTAAAACATGAATTTTCAAAAAATGCATAAGAATTTAAGGAAGTAAATAGGCAATTCACAGCTACAAGGTGTGATTCAGTTAATATCTTGGACTCTTTTTTATATTACCAAACAGTTCAGATAAAGATCATGACTGTATTAACTTGGGTAGTTCTAATGCTAAATGGAAGAGACATCTGATATGTTATATACAACTCATTATGAGGGAATATCTGATTGTATTATGACAGGAGGACTGAACCCCCTTTATTATAAAACAAATCATAGGAACTGAACCGAATGTTTCAATAACTTAAGAAGCTAATCCTTGAATTAATTATTGCTACCAAATGGAGAAAGTAACACAAAACTGCAACGGGGAGCTTGTGACTATGGAAAAAAAAAAGAATTAAAGCAAGGTCTCAGGCCATATGCGTAACAGAAAAGTTTGGATTATATACAGCATTAAAATAGACAGAATTTGAAGAAGCAGTGAGAACAGCAAGGGATGGGTACACATGAATTGCTGAGTATTACACCTCCAGCACTGTATCTTTGTTAATAGAAAGCTAAGAAGGTAATAACTAATGATTAAAGGCTTGATTATTTGGGCATGCGAAGTCCTAAAGGAACTAAAACATACAGTAGTAACTTCCAAGATGGCTGCACACTGAGTAACAGCTTAAGTCTACTCTCCCAGTGTGAAAACAGAAACTTAGTAGAGTAAGCCAGTACACCTGGATTTATGAGTAAATTTCCGTAACTGGCTACTAAGTGCACTGCCTGGATGCCAGGGTAAAAGAAATATAAAGAACCTGAAGAAAAATCAGCTACAAAAGGTGATGAAAAAACAATGACTAGAAAAAGTCCTGTAGCTTTTCAGCAAAAAGAACTGCAATCTCCAGATATGACTTCCAGTAACCTTGAGGAAAGTATAAAGCAACTCCACACAGACCTGACTAAAATAAATGAAACACTAATGGAGTATATCAACTCAAACAATAAAAGGGTGGAAAAAATGGAAGAAGCTTTAAACAGATACTCAGATTAAGTGGTAAAACTGCAAAACTCAGAGGTCAAAATGAAGAAAAGTTTGGCTGAATATGGGACTGCACAAGAAGTGATGTTTCAAAAAATAATAGAATTAGAGGACAGAACACTTAGGAAAAATCTGAGATTTTCTGCTGTACCTGAGAAGCTGGAAGGGACACACTATTAATTTCATGAAAGCACAAATAAGCAGCTGGACTGGTATTCCACAACAGGAACTGTTAACTGAAAGGCCATGTCGTGTGTATGCTCCAAACCTGGCTATGAGAAAACAACCTAAACCTTTAATAGTAAAAATGTAGTCTTACCAGGAGCAGCAGAACCTGATAAAACTGTAGCAGAAGGGCAAAGTACTAAAAGTGGGAGACAGTAGTGCGTTTGTGGAGAATGACTACTTATTGTACACCAAGCAGAACTAGAATACATTTCTTACATTATTTAGGGAATGTCGAGAAGCAGGCATGAGATTCAAACTGCTGTACCCAGCTATCTTCAAGGTATTTTTCCCTGGAGGAACAAAAACATTTTTTGATGAAGTACATGCTAAAGGAGAAATATAAAAAATTGTCCAACAAAAAGTGAGCTGAAACAGAAGGAGATTCTGTTTCTTGCTCTTTTACAAATAAAGACCACAGAGAGACTGTGCCAGTGAAACCTTCCCTAGTGTTTCAACAGAAAATGCTTGACAGAGGGAAAAAAGCACAGGGGTTGAATAGAAGAACCGAGAGTGCACTGAAGATGAAGCAGAGAGTTTTGGAGATGAACAAGAATAGAACAAGAAAATTTGGAAATACTGGACTTTCTTGGGCTTTGTTAAACTTGTAAGGGGGATCTAAAGCATATGTCCTACTTCATGTCTAACATTTGGAGACTAAACTTGGAAACAGATAAATGTGGGATTACAAAGCAATAATTATATTTGTGAAACAGGACACAACAAAAAAATCTGGAAATATTGGACTCTTTTGAACTATGTTAAACTTGTAGGGAACTCTAAAGCAGATGCCCTACTTCATGTCATTAATGTTCAGAAAAATACTCAGGCGAGAAGAAGAAGATGGAGAAAGTTAGCTGAAAATTAAACATTTTTTTTAAATAGTATTATTTAAGTGACTTCCAAGATGGCTGCACATTGAGTAACAGCTTAATTCTGTTTCTCACAGTCTAAAAACAAAAACTTGGTAGAGAAAGCCAGTGGATCTAGATTTGTGGGTTGTTCAGGAAGAAGCAGTACAAGTTCCAGACTTGAGTTCCAATAGCATTAGTTAAGTGGTGCATGATTTTCTTTGGATGTTATTAAGTACATTTTTTTATCAGTTACTTTTAAGTGTAATGGGGATACAAATATAAATATGTGTTCCTGTTGTTTTTTTTCTCCCTTCTTCGCTCTTTCTTGTTCAGCTTGAAGAAAAGTAGGCAGTGCAATGCAAAAACAGGATCTGGTTAAAACATCACGACAAAAGAAAAATTAGTGTACTTTTTCTCATTCTTGCATAGGGGAATGACTGAGTTAAGGTCATTAGCTTTATATAACAAGTTTCAATAGGAAGCAAGTAAATGTAAAAGAATATTGAATATTATAAGTTTTTTTCTAGCAAACAGTTTTATATCTAGTTCTCATGTCAGCACTAGATAATCTTATACAGAGAAATGGCTTGGAGAAAATGTTTTCTGAAAGCATTCAAGTGTTTTCCCAGTTGAGAGTGCTATAAAGATAAGGCAAAACCAGACAGCACTTAATAGAATCACAGGCTCTACCATGCATCTTAGCATGGACAATATTTCTTTCTGTTTAGCTCGAGTCTGTGTATGTGGCTGTCGGTTTGGAACCTTGGTTCCTATTAGGAACATAAAACTTCAATATTTGAAGATGTACATAGTTTTGTTTGTCGTTATTAAGTTAACAGGTTTTAAGGGGTACTGGGTGTGTGCATTTTTATTTGAGGGTTTTCAATAAAACAAGAAGTTCTGCAAGATCCGACATAGGCTCAAATGGAGATGACAAGAAAAGAGAAGTTATGTACTAACCATAACATTCCATGTGTGTTGCCCATCTTCATCTTCATTCTTACTAGGTTGGGTTCGTAAACGATCCTTGGATCTGTCTCAGCCTTTATTTTCAAGCTTGAGGCTAAAATTCCTATCCCAGCATGCAAAAGAACCATCTCCAGATCTTGTTTGCCCTAATTAGAAAGTTATATGTACTCCAAGGAAAGATTCAGAGGCTGCTGAAGAAGGACAGAGGTCAAGGTAATCCAAAGGTAATCCAATTTGTATAGATTCGGTCTTCTAGGAATAAAAGAAGGGAAGGAGGGTGGGATGTAAGCATGAAGGCGAAGATGGACAACACACATGGATCATTATGGTGAGCACATAACTTCTTTATGTGATGTTGTCCTATCTCGCCTTCATTCTTACTAGGTTGGGACAGCGTCCCTAGCAAATCAAATCCTGGGTGGCTCATGGGAGAATAGTTCTCAGAACCATGAATCCAAAAGAGGCTCTATTCCTGGAGGCCAAATCAACTTTGTAATGAGTGATAAAGGTATGCAGTTTAGCCCATGTTGCTGTAGCGCAAATGGTGTCAATTGGCAGTTTCACTAGAAAGGCTGAAAAAGTTGCAAAGGCTCTTGTAGAATGGGGCTTAACTTTTTTTGGAAGTTCTTTATTTTGAGACTAGTAAATAAAAGTTATACAGTCTGATAGCCATTTGGAAAGTGTAAATTTAAAGACAGGAGATCCTTTCCTTGAAGCTGAAAAAGAAATAAATAACTGATCCGATTTTTGGAATTCTGCAGTTCTATGTAAGTAAAAATGTAGCTGTCTATGTACATCCAGCTGATGTACTCTGCCTTGTTTTCATAATTTGGGAAGAAAACTGGTAATGCTATAATTTGGTTTAAATTTGTCTCTGAAACCACCTTAGGTAAAAAGGAGGGTTTTTTCGCAAAGACACCCTGTCTCTATGGAAAAGCAAATATGGGGGCTTTATGGACAATGCTTGCAACTCTGACACCCTTCTAGCAGAGGTGATTGCTATCAAGAAAATAGTTTTCTAAATCAAAAATATTAATTTGCAAGACAATGCTAGTTCGAAGGGAGAAAAAAACTATGCGGGATAGAATGAAATTTAGGTCCCATGGTGCTGGAGGGTCTCTGATAGGCAGTCTTAACATAGTACTCTTGAGAAAGGCTTTGCATAGTTTATGAGACATTACACTGGAGTCAGAGTCTCCCAAATGAAAAATTCGAGATCGCTGCTAGTTGAACCCTAATAGTGGCTGAAGCTGCACAGTCATTGAAAAGTTTTGCTAGGAAGTCCAGAATGAAGCTATTAGGAGAATTATAGGAAGAGATAAGAATGTGTTTAACTTGAGAAAAGAGGGTTGGAAACCTGGCTATCATTGGAAATGGAGCAGCCATGCAGCTGTCAGCTTGAGGGTCTGAAGGGATGGGTGAAGAGTCCCTGAAGCACAAGTCAGAAGGTCTGGAATTGGGTCCAGAATCCAAGGCTCCATCCGAAGATGAGGCCACAGGAAAGGGAACCAGATTTGGCGAGGCCAGTTTGGAAGATGAGTATCAAGTCCCTTCCCACACAACTGGCTTTCTGAAAGACTTTGGAAATTAGTGGAAAAGGAGGAAGGCTTAGAGGAGGCCCGGGGGCCAATCATGAACAAGTGCATCCCTTGGAGACTCCCCCGGAGGGGGGATGAGGGCAAAGTAGCTGCTGCATTTGGCATTCACAGATGTTGCAAAGAGGTTGCAGCAAGGCTGGCCCATTTTCATAAAATTTTTCCGCTACTTCCTGTTTCAGAAACCACTCATGAGGCATCAGAATTGCTCTGCTGAGTCTGTCCGCTATCACGTTGGATTTCCCTGGGATGTGCATTGCTATCAGAAAATGTTGAGAGGAGGTTGCCCATTGCCATACTCTCAGGGTCTCTTGACAAAGTGGGTAAGATCTGGTTCCTCCTTGTTTGTCTCTATACCATACAATTGACATGTTGTCTGTCTGGATTGCAATGGTTCCCAAGAGAAGAGAGTCCTGGAGTGCTTGCAATGCTAAAAGCACTGCTCTCATCTTTAGGACATTGATGTGCAAGTGGGCCTTGTGATCCCGCCAGGTGCCTTGTACTGTCTTTCCCAGATAATGCCTACTCCCACCCTATTTGAGAGGCGTCCGTGGTCACAGGTTGGGGGGATACAAATGGTCGATCTACAGTCACTTGAGAGGAGTGTAGCCACCATCGATAATCCTTCTTGCAAGTTTCTGTTATGATTATTTTGCGAGATATCAGCAGTTCTTGCATTGACCATTGAGTGGATAGCAACCAATGAATAATCCTCATATGTAGATGTGTTAAGAGAATCAAAACAATCGCTGCCACCATGATATCTAGAGCTTTGAGGACCATCTTCCCTTGGGCTTTCTTCCTTCTTAAAAGATATTTCACCTGGTACCTTAGAGATTGTGTCTTAAAAGATATTTCACCTGGTACCTTAGAAATTGTATCCTTTCTTGTGGAAGTCTCGCCATCATTTCTGTTGAGTCTAATTCTGCCCCTATGAATACGACACTCTGAGAAGGCACTAAGGAAGATTTTTTGTAGTTTATAGTAATCCCTAGGTGGGAGCAGAGTTGCAAGGTTGAATTTCTGGCTTTGATTAGCAGATGCCTGATCATGGCTGTTAACAGCCAGTCATCTAAGTATGGAAACACCCAGAATCCTAGTCGTCTCAAGTGAGCCGCTACTACTGCCATACATTTGGTGAACACTCTGGGGGCTGTAGTGAGGCCAAAGGGCAAAGCACGGAACTGGTAGTGCCTGGCTCCCAGCGGAAAGCGCAAGTGTCGCCTGGATCGCCTGTCCATTTTTATGTGGTAGTACACATCTTGGAGATCATTAGAGCGCATTCAATCATCTTTACCCAAGAATGGGAGTACTGACTGCAGTGTCACCACTCAGAACTTGCTCTTCTTTACTGATTTGTTTAGAATGCTGAGACTCAGAACTGGTCTCCAGTCCCCTGTTTTCTTTGGAACTAAAAAGAATCTTGAGTAAGTTCTGAATCCTACTTGGTCTGTGGGGATATTTTGGACGACTCTTTTGTCTAGCAACTTTTGAATTTCTAGAGTTGCCTGTTCCTTCTGACTGGGTGGAACGTCCAGAACTTTTTTCATCTTTGGGGCACGAAGGAAGAACGGGATGGTGTAACCTCTGGATATGATGCTTTGTACCCATTTGTCTTTTACTTGTCACCAGGCTTCTGGGTACAAGGATAAGTGACCCATGACTGCCTCCAGAGCTGGACAGTTGGGCCTCCTTTTATGAGCGCTGAAAGGGCCTACCAAAGAAAGATTCTCTGTCACCCTGATTTTGTGGACCCCCTCTGCCTTGAGGTTGGTGTCTTCCATTATTACTTCCCCCTCTACCTCTAGGGAAGTTTCACCACATGTGTCTTGAAAAGATCTCTGTGATTTTCAGAACTACATCTTACCACTACCTCTCTGACCTTTGGGATAAGGTCTAGTAGGCATGGAAGAATGGACTCCTATGGCAGACAGTCTTTCCCTCCTGTTCACACCTGGTCAGTGTGTCCTTTACTTAGGCCCTAACAAAGATGAGCTGTCAAATGAGGCGTTTACAAAGGAAGACTTAAAGAGTTCCGTGAAGTCACATAAGCACATCCAAGAAAGTCTCCTTAGGGAAATTCCAGAACCCACTGCTCTACTCGCTCCATCAGCTGCATAGGATATAAGCCTCATAGACGTGTTAACCACTGAATTTAAGGTAGTGAGCTGAGAGGATACTTTGTCAGTAACCCCTTCAGCTATTGAACCTTGGAGGGAATCTCCTAGCTCTTTCAGGAGATCTCTCTGCAGTCTCATGAAATGGGTAAGATAGTTCAGTGATCTGAGAGAAAAGGCCGCTGAGGAAAAGATGCACTTTCCATACCTGTCCATAGTCCTAGACTTCTTGTTCGGGGGATGGACAGAAAAAGATGTCTCCTAGAGTTCCTTTTTAGTGGCTGCCGCAACGACCATGGCATTGACTATGACTCCTTTAGTTAAAAATGTTTTGTCAGAGGGAGCTGTGATAAATTTGTTTGGCTCCTAGAAATAGGTTTGATGGAATCTGGGGACTCCCACACCTTTCGAGAAACCAGATCCAGAAGCTCATCAAAAAGTGGAGACACAAAAGGGGTGGAAGGGTGAGACCCAAAGGTCTTCAGGTATATGGACTCCTCCTCTGAAGGGTTACAGGACTTCCAGCATCTCTCCAAAGGAGACATTAGGAGGCGAATGTAGGAACCCTTCTGCATCATCAAGGTCCATATCAGACATGACGGACTCCTCTGGGGAGTCTAGGTGCTTCCTCTTGCACAGTCTCTTCCGAAGGACCTCCTCAGAAAGGTACTCTGGGGAGGTTTCAAAAGAGTAGTGGGGTGCCCTGTGGAGCATCCTGAGGCCTAGGGTCTCTGCGTCCCTGTGGATGCAGGGGTAAAGAGGTAGGCACTGGTGCTCTGGAGGGAGGAATATCCGGAGTGGACTGTGGACATGTCTGTGGCGACAGCACCTTCCTCATAACCTCAAAAGCCACCGTCCCTCATCTGAGGATATCGCTGGATCAGGAGAAGCTGAAGAATCCCCTGGAACCAAAGGCGATGGACCCGAGGCTGAGGTAGGTGCCAAAATCACCCAAGCTGTGGCTTCAAGTGGCATAGTTGGGTCGAACAGCTGTCTGACTCCCCCCCGGACCCGAGCATAGAGTGTCGGCTGCTAGACTTCTGCAGCTCAGATGGAGCCGAGGATGTCCGGGCCATGGTCGGATCCATGGAACCCATGGTGGGTCTCGGATCCAACAGTTCCACTAATACCAACTCCGGATCTTCCAACTCTGAAGCCAGAGGTTGGATCGGAGGAGGACATGGAGCAGAGGAGGTGGATATCATAGGATCCGAAGCCCTGGGGGTCGGATCCAACAGTAATTTGGCCGGCGCTGGTGTCTGTAATAGTTTCTGTACCACCTAATCCATGTTGTCATCAGAAAGGCTCCTAGAAGACCAGGTGGAGGGGGTGGGAGATTTTGTCTTTTGAAGAATGGGACATTTCAAAATAGGGGATTCTGGCTCCTTAGTTCAAACTTCACTGGCATCGAGCAAGGAGGAGTCACAGCCGATGGAGCTTTGTCTGATCCAGTAACCCTCGGATCCAAGAAGGTCAGTCTGGGTATTTTGAATTCCCAATCCAAAGAAGTAGACGGGGAAGGTCTTTTTTTTTTTTTTACAGATATTTCTGATTTGTCAGATTTAGCAGAAGGAAACTTATCCAATCTACATGAACCTCTACCTTCTTCCAGTGCCTCTGAGAAGGGGTTTTAAGAAGACTTTTTAGGATCAACTTATTCTTCCTCTCCATGAGGGCTCAACGATTAAACAAATGGCAGATGGAACACAACTCCTGGAGATGGATGGCCCCAAGACAATAAACACAAAGGGTATGTTTATAACTAAGGGGCATCTCTTTGCTACACTTTTCACATTTTTTGTTAAAGCTCATTGGCTTAGATTCCTTACCCGACATTTTTAAAAGTCAACAACAACAAAAAACTACAAGAAAAGTTGTTCTCTCTTTTTCCTTTATAGGCTGGACCCTCTAACTTAAACAGGTCGAGCTACTGAAAACACTACACACATGGGGAAAAAACAAGACTAAGTTCTCTAACTTAAACGGGCCCTGACACAGAGTACACAGGGAAGAAAAAAGACTAAGTCCTCTAACTTAGAGAATTGTAGCAGGGTCCGTTTAAGTTAAACGAACAGTAACACTACAATGACACTGCACTAAAAGAACAAACTGTGAAAGAAAAACAGCAAGAATACTAGGGTTAAAGCCCTCTATCCAAAAACAGGCTGTTTAACAGTTCTCTAAATTAAACAAACTATTACACTAATAGGGCAACTACAGAATATCAGACGCCAGGAAGGGAACTACAAGGCCTAGCAGATAAATGACGGCCAAAGTCAGAAAAACAGCTCAATGCGAAAATTATCCAGTTACGAGAAGACACACAGAGCTATAAAAGCTAAAATATCTAATTATCCAAACAAAAACTCTAAGAGTTATAGCAAAAGGTAATCAAAAAGATTGTACCTAGCCAGAGCTAGCAGATGAACGCTCAATCTGTTTAGTGGCAAACGAGCTCTGAGGATGGTTCTAATTCATTCTGGGATAGGGATTTTAGCCATGAGCTGGCAGAGAGCCTCGAGCTTGAAAATAAAGCGCGAGACAGATCCAAGAATTGGATCCAAACCCAACCTAGTAGGAATGAAGGCGATACAGGACATCACATTAACTGTATAAAAGAATAACCTGCCAACAGTGTATGCATGTAATACAAAAGCTGTAACTACTCATTAACCAAAAAAGCTTTTATACATAAAAGGTGGAAATAATCCCTCAAGAGTATAATTCTTTCTATAATGTCTTTAAACGTTAATGGTCTCAGACATAAATACAAAAAAGAAAGAGTAGTGAATTATATTAAAAATGTAGAATGCAAATAGCTATGCTGCAGGAGACACACTTGGAAAGAACTGAACATGTGAATTTGATAAAGAAAGAATTTCAGAATGGTTATTCAGCAGAATACCTGGTGCAAAGGAAGACAGGCGTACTTATATTAATTGCATGAGGAACTCCAAATAGTAATAGAAGAGGACAAAAAAAGGCAATAATGGTAGATTTGTAGTACTAAGGGGCTACTGCAAGGGAGGAGGACTACACTGGCATCTATTTATATTCCACTGAAAGCTGCTATAATGGAGCTTAAGAAAATTCTTTGAGAAATAATTAACTTTCAGCAAGGAATATTATTTATAGGTGGGGACTGGAATTTGATTTGCAACAGTAAAGATGTGTCTGGGGTACCCAGAAAGAAAATATAACAAAGGAGGATAGCTTTTTAAAGAAATTTATGAAAATATTTGGCATGGAAGATGTGAATTCAGTACTACGAGTTCAGAGTGACTTTATATATTATACCCCAATATACAAAAACTGGGCTAGGCTAGACAGAATTTACATTTCCCAGAACTGTGCATTTTATTAACGGTCTTGATATGCAACCAATAACTATTTCAGATCATGGCCCAGTAATAACTAAAATAACACAGGATAATGAAATAAAAATAAGACACTGGCACTTTCCTATCTATCTGTTGAAAAGAGAGGAATTTAAGCAAGGGATATTGGAAATTACTCAGGAGATATTAGAGATGATAGAAATTTGTTCTGAAACTATAGCTAGGGAGTGGGATAAAATTAACGTGGAATTTAAAAAGAGAGTGGAAGTAAAAGAAAGGGAGATATGGTTAAGAAAAAAAGACTTATTTAGAGGGACTGACAAATGTTAAAGTATTACAAAATACAGGGAATTTCACAGAACAAGAAGAGGTGCAACTGCAGAATACAAAACAGAAAATAAGGGATTACATTGATAATATGCATGCGTTTAGAAGAATTGCTGTTAAGCAAATGTTTTTTGATAATAACTCTAGAGCATAAAAACTTTTAGCACAAAGCCTCAGGCAATACAAAGTAGAAAGGGCTGTCACAAAGCTTAATGAGCCTATAACAAGGAAGAGAATAAGGTATCCTGTAGAAGTATTAGAAATATTTCGGAAATTCTATGAAAGTCTGTACAAAGCAGAGAAATATGGAAATAAAGAAAAGGTACAAATGGAAATGTTTATGGAAGAGCTAAATATGCCAAGGTTAGAGGGTAGAGGTCGAGGAGAGTCAATTACTAAAAGTTAAGACAGGAGGAGATGAGATGAAAAGGGTGATGTATAACCAATCTACAGGAAAGTCCCCAGGAATAGAAGGTACTCCTATGGAATTTTGGAAGCTAGGAGGGAAAAAAACTGATAAAGATCTGGAAGGTTTTTTTAACGGCATTTTAAGAGAAGTAGTACCGACATCCTGGAAGAAAGCAGTGGTAGATGTAATATCTAAAGATGGTAAAGATCCATCAGATGTGGCTTCATACAGGCCCATTTCAATACTAAATCATGATTATAAAGCGTTTATGTCTATAATGGCTAAAATAATGGCAAAAGTAATGCCAAAAATAGATAGATGTGGATCAATGTGGTTTTGTGGAGGGTGGCAGACATTAGACAACATTAACAGAACATCAATGATCCAGAGGCAAGCAGAATTTAAGAAACTACCACTGTTGTTGGTGGGTCTTGATGCAGAGAAATTATTTGACAGAGTAAGCTGGGATTTTATGACCAGAGCAATGGGAGCTTTTGCTTTCCTTCATAAAATTATAAGGTTGACTAGGAGAATATATGAGGGATTGGAGGCTAAAATTGGGTGGGGTTCATTCGGATAATCTCTGCTTGAGCAGAGGAAGCAGGCATGGGTATCCTCTTTCCCTTTGCTATTTGCATCATATTTAGAACCACTGGCAAATAAATAAATAAGGGACTCAGAAATTCAAGGATATAATTGGTGTGGTAGTCAAGAAAAGCTGGCTCTGTTTGCACATGACATTATTTTATATCTGACAAAACCAGAAAGGGACATTACTGTGTTGTGGAACATACTGATACAGTTTCAGACCTTTTTGGGATACAAAATTAATGAAGTTAAAACAAAAGCAATAGCGGTAAATTATGTAACCATATATGAATTTGTTCAGCAATATTCATACTTATGGAGACATGATAAAATTGAAGTAGAGTATGGACTAAAAATTATACTGATGTGGCAGCTAAGGATATGAGGGAAGAGACTAAACAAAGGATAACACAAAACTGAGGAAATGGAAGCTCTGTTATAAGGACATCGATAGTAAGATACAAGCAGTTAAAATGTTTTAGTACCTTTAGTCTTATACACAGGTCAGGCATATTTTTATCAACCACAGGAAAATTTCTGGATAGGAAAATGGCAAGAGTCAAGTGGGATAAGCTTATTCTTCCAACAGAACAGGCCGGACTGGGATTACTGCAGTTGAAGGGGTATTTCAATGCAACACAGTTAAGGCTCCAATACATTGCACAAGCAGAAAAATATAATTCAAAGTGGAAAGAGATGATGATGAAACAGAGGGGAAGCTCAAGTAACAGGGACAGACTGGGATTTTTGGATGCAGACCTTTAAGGAGAACAATAATCTTACAGAACATTATATTTGTAAAGTAACAGAAGGTCTTTTAAGAACTAAGCCAACACAGGAACGGAGAAAGGAGATTCTGCTGATAAGGATGCGTGCAATTAGGGATACAGACAATAGGCAAGAGGGGGCAGGAATATAATGGAGAAAACTGGCAAATTAATCAAGGTATTGAGAGCAAATAACTAGAGAAGGAAAGGTAATAGAAGGGAAAGATGCCAAAAACTTACCTGGACTGCAGGTTAGAGATTTCCTTTCACATCAAGGATTGATATAAGAGTATAGGCAAAGAGAAAGACATGGGGGGGTCCTAAATGAAAGACCAGCACTAGCAGAGTTTTTAGTAGAATCTAGAACAGAAATTGCGGTTAAGAAAGAAATAATTAGTACAGCATATAAAATATTGCAAGATAATTCTAAGAATCAATAAAAGGTGGTTAGGAAGGACTGGGAAGGGATAAGCAATTCACAAAGAAACAATGGGGGGATATATGTATGTCTCCCAAGTATGCAATAAAATCTAGATTTAGGATCTTTGCCTGGAAATGTATACATAGGTATTTTTATACCCCAAGAAGACTCCAAAGAATTTTTCCTCAGATAGACAGCAAATGTTGGAGGTGTGATGGGGAAGAAAGAGGTAACTGAGAACATATTTTCTGGAAGTGTAATGAGTTGGCCGATTTTAATGATTCTATGCAGACTGCTCTGTCGGAGATGCTGGGTGAGGAAATTGGAGTAACTAGAAAGTAATTTTGTGAGTTTTAATTGAATTTTTTTTTTAAAAATAAGTTAAAGAAGCTCAAATATGGAGCCTTCATTAAATGGGGGTGCCTTAAAGCACGAGAACCTATTTAAATTAAAGAGAATGTTTCAAATAGACCCCTGCATAAATACAAAGGAATGTCTTGGTACACAAAATGTAAAACTAAACAGCTTGGAAGATTTTGTTTAAAAAAAAAAAGGAAAAAAAAATAAATGCTGATGATAATTTCCCGTTAATAGGGCATTTGGTACAAAACTGTTTTACTGTGCTGCAGTTTAAAATGTTTTTTGATAATAACTCTAGAGCATAAAAACTTTTAGCACAAAGCCTCAGGCAATACAAAGTAGAAAGGGCTGTCACAAAGCTTAGTGAGCCTATAAACAAGGAAGAGAATAAGGTATCCTGTAGAAGTATTAGAAATATTTCGGAAATTCTATGAAAGTCTGTACAAAGCAGAGAAATATGGAAATAAAGAAAGGGTACAAATGGAAATGTTTATGGAAGAACTAAATATGCCAAGGTTAGAGGGTAGAGGTCGAGGAGGGTCAATTACTAAAAGTTAAGGCAGGAGGAGATGAGATGAAAAGGGTGATGTATAACCAATCTACAGGAAAGTCCCCAGGAATAGAAGGTATTCCTATGGAATTTTAGAAGCTAGGAGGGAAAAAAACTGATAAAGATCTGGAAGTTTTTTTTTAACGGTATTTTAAGAGAAGTAGTACCGACATCCTGGAAGAAAGCAGTGGTAGATGTAATATCTAAAGATGGTAAAGATCCATCAGATCTGGCTTCATACAGGCCCATTTCAATACTAAATCATGATTATAAAGCGTTTATGTCTATAATGGCTAAAATAATGGCAAAAGTAATGCCAAAAATAGATAGATATGGATCAATGTGGTTTTGTGGAGGGTGGCAGACATTAGACAACATTAACAGAACATTAATGATCCAGAGGCAAGCAGAATTTAAGCAACTACCACTGTTGTTGGTGGGTCTTGATGCAGAGAAATTATTTGACAGAGTAAGTTGGGATTTTATGACCAGAGCAATGGGAGCTTTTGCTTTCCTTCATAAAATTATAAGGTTGACTAGGAGAATATATGAGGGATTGGAGGCTAAAATTAAAGTGGGTGGGGTTCATTCTGATAATCTCTGCTTGAGCAGAGGAACCAGGCAGGGGTGTCCTCTTTCCCCTTTGCTATTTGCATTATATTTAGAACCACTGGCAAAGAAAATATGAGACTCAGAAATTGAAGGATATAATTGGTGTGGTAGTCAAGAAAAGCTGGCTCTGTTTGCACATGACATTATTTTATATCTGACAAAACCAGAAAGGGACATTACTGTGTTGTGGAACATACTGATACAGTTTCAGACCTTTTTGGGATACAAAATTAATGAAGTTAAAACAAAAGCAATAGCGGTAAATTATGTAACCATATATGAATTTGTTCAGCAATATTCATACTTATGGAGACATGATAAAAATGAAGTAGAGTATGGACTAAAAATGATACTGATGTGGCAGCTAAGGATATGAGGGAAGAGACTAAACAAAGGATAACACAAAACTGAGGAAATGGAAGCTCTGTTATAAGGGCATCGATAGTAAGATACAAGCAGTTAAAATGTTTTAGTACCTTTAGTCTTATACACAGATCAGGTATATTTTATCAACCACAGGAAAATTTCTGGATAGGAAAATGGCAAGAGTCAAGTGGGATAAGCTTATTCTTCCAACAGAACAGGGCGGACTGGGATTACTGCAGTTGAAGGGGTATTTCAATGCAACACAGTTAAGGGTCCCATACATGGCACAAGCTGAAAACTATAATTCAAGTGGAAAGAGATGATGATGAAACAGAGGGATGCTCAAGAACAAGGAGAGACTGAGATTTTGGATGCAGATCCTTTAAGGAGAACAATAATCTTACAGAACATTATATTTGTAAAGTAACAGAAGGTCTTTTAAGAACTAAGCCAACACAGGAACGGAGAAAGGAGATTCTGCTGATAAGGATGCGTGCAATTAGGGATACAGACAATAGGCAAGAGGGGGCAGGAATATAATGAAGAAAAGTGGCAAATGAATCAAGGTATTGATAGCAAATAACTAGAGAGGGAAAGGTAATAGAACGGAAAGATGCCAAAAACTTACCTGGACAGCAGGTAAGAGATTTCCTTTCACATCAAGGATTGATATAAGAGTATAGGCAAAGAGAAAGACATGGGGGGGGGGTCCTAAATGAAAGACCAGCACTAGTAGAGTTTTTAGTAGAATCTAGAACAGAAATTGCGGTTAAGAAAGAAATAATTAGTACAGCATATAAAATATTGCAAGATAATTCTAAGAATCAATAAAAGGTGGTTAGGAAGGACTGGGAAGGGAGACTGGATAAGCAATTCACAAAGAAACAATGGGGGGGATATATGTATGTCTCCCAAGTATGCAATAAAATCTAGATTTAAGATCTTTGCCTGGAAATGTATACATAGGTATTTTTATACCCCAAGAAGACTCCAAAGAATTTTTCCTCAGACAGACAGTAAATGTTGGAGGTGTGATGGGGAAGAAAGAGGTAACTGGGAACATATTTTCTGGAAGTGTAATGAGTTGGCCGATTTTAATGATTCTATGCAGACTGCTCTGTCGGAGATGCTGGGTGAGGAAATTGGAGTAACTAGGGAAATAATTATTTTTTTGAGCTATGATACAAAATCAGAAAAAGCTAGACATAGTAAGGCCTTGCTGAATTTAATTATGATGGCTGCCAAAAAAGCAATTACTAGAAAACGGAAATCAAAGTCTAAACCAACTTTAATAGAAGTAGACAAGACAGTAACAGGGATAAAAGAAATGGAACTGGGATCTTAAGCAAAGGGTAACAGCAAATTATGTAGGACAAAAATGAGAAATGTGGGATCAATACATGCAGAGGACGAATGAGGTTTAAAAAAAGGTAGGATTTGAATGAGCTATGTAATGGTTGACTAACAATGACTGGATATATTAAAAGTGATGTATAATGTTCGCAGCTACAGCTGTGTCGGCATGGATTGTAATGTATGATGTTTGCAACTGAGATTATGTTACTATGGTTTACTTTCATTTATATAAATGTAAGATTCCCTATGTCATACATGACAATTTAATAAAGATGTTTCTTGTTTTTAAAAAAAAAGCAGGAATGGAAAATATTATTAAACATTTAAAAGATGTGAGCTGGCAATGGATTTGTCAAACAGCTGTAGCATGCCATTAAATCTAGAAGGTTTGGGATTTTTCCATGGAAATTTTTGTGCAAGTATTTTTATTATTAGAAATGTTATATTATTATTTATTTTTATTTTATAACCTAATGAAATTAAAGAGAATGTTCTCAAATATGGAGCCTTCATGTCAAAATACAAAGGAGGTGCCTTAAAGCACACGAGAACCTATTTAAATTAAAGAGAATGTTTTCAAATATGGAGCCTTCATGTCATAAATACAAAGGAGGTGCCTTAAAGCACACGAGAACCTATTTTCTAGTAATCTTCAAATCTGATTTTTTTTTTAAATAACAAAGTCATTTACTGCTCTCATAGTGAAGAAACCCTATTTAAAGATATGCACAGATTCCCTTTCCCATTTCATCTCCAATTTTAACAAGTGATAATAATACATTAAACAAAATCCTTAACATGTTTTCTCTTATTTTCAATGGTGAAGTATTGTTCCTAGGCCAAAATTCACATTATGTGTTAAGAAATATTCCCATCTGTTTTCAGTGCTTTTCATACTATATATAACTGATCATAACTTACTTGCATCAAATTTCCCTTATGCAAAACAATAACATCATTACTGTTCTTAACCTTAGATCTTAATAGTCTATTTGCGTCTATATTACATAATCAAACTTTTAAAAGTTCGAAAATATAATAAAAACAAATTAATAAACCAAAGAAAAAACCTACCTGAATGGTTTAAGCAGAGGGGCAACAACCCCTGCACCCCCCACTCTTTAAATATACCAACTCCGAGATCACGATACAGTGCAGAAAAGGGAAATCTTCCCATTCCATACTGTATGGAGATCTCCACTGAAACGTTCGAACTTTTAAACGTTCGATCATATGGTGTCGACCATATGACGTTCGAACTTTTAAGAGTTCGACAACGTGACACAGACCCATCTATTTTACTCTTCAGTTACCTCTTTCATATACACCCTTTAAGTTCTCCTTAGTTTGAATGCTAATATGGCATTACAGCAAGTAGTAGGGGAGCTAGGTAGGAACCTTGAGATTATTAAGACAGTCATGATACTGGGTTATGATCAATGGTCAGACCATACAGCAAATGAACGGATTACATGGTCCTTGCTGATGATAGTGACAAAAAAAGCTAAAAGGAGGAAATGGAAATCTTAAGATAAAGGATGGGATAGAGATGAAGGATGAGTTGGATAACAGGGAATTTTATACTTCCACTCTTTAGAGAAAATATCTTATAAACAGATTTTTGCATATATGCCGATCTACTATTTTATTTATTTAGAACTGAACATGTCAACACATAGCTGTTAAGTACCTAACTTTAGCTGAAAACAAATGAAAATATTAACTATAAATAAGCTTGGCTACTCTGTCTTCTGAAATTTGTTTTTGATAGCAGTTGAATTACTAAATACAGGTTTTAATGTTATAATAAAGTTTATACTATGCTGGTTCTTTTCATTAATGTTTTGTATTCTATACTGCATGAATTTTGCCTTCAGGGAAACAACTTTGAAATTTTCTGTACTGAATATCCAGGTGGTGCTTTAGTCAATAATTTGTACTACATTAAGTCATAAAATTACTGCAAAGTTGGTTCACAGGTACTGATGCACTATATACTTGAATTGGCACTGCCAGGCAAAAAAGAAATCTAATGTAGGAAGTAGCAAGATGGTGGAACCAAGAACCCAAGAACAGAAATATAAGTACGAGTAAAGAGACTTGTAGGCTGGAGAATAAAATACTTGAAATATATTCCAAAACACAAAGTTAGGTAAGTGCTTTCGAGGTAATACTCTTCATCAGACCTTAATACACAAATAAATTAGCACACAAGGTTTAAATAAAACCAACAACCAATAAAAATTCTTTAAAAATCAGTGAAGCAACCCTCTTTTTTTTCAAGAGAGGTTTTAAAGATACAGCACTGTTAAGGCCAGGTGGTAAGTATGCCTTAAAGTCCACTATCCACCTTAATTTAGCATATTCAGTTTCATTGTTAATGTTACCTTCTCTAAAACTCACATTCATTTTCTGCAAAACCAAAAATTTAAAATTGTGCTGGTCTCCACAATCAAAAACATGCTTGGCTAGTGCATTAGTAAGCTTGCTGTTCGTAATATCATTAAGATGTTCCATTACCCTTTCCTTTAAAGTTCTATTGGTTTTACCAATGTAGAATGCACTACAGAGATTACACTTAGCAAAATACACAATGTTTTTAGTAATCTGCATAAAATAAAAACTCTACAGGCTTCTGATGCACAGGGTGTAAAATCATGCAAGTAGACCAAATACTATTACAAATTCTGCAATTTCTACAAAAAAAGTCCCTCTACGCTGAGAGACAAACCTGTCACATATTTTCTTCTGTTTGTAACAAAGTTTCTTTTTCAAATTCTTGCCATTTTTGAAACTAAAACTGGGTAAAGAACCAACAACACGACTGATTTCAGGGTCAGTAAGGAGAATGGGCCAGTTCTTTTTAATGATGTCACGTCTTGTTGACATCATTAGAAAAAGTAAGACATAGCCTATTCACAGATGTTGAGGAGATCTGCCTTTCTCATAAAATTACTGCAAAGTTTGTTCACAGGTACTGATGCACTATATACTTGAATTGGCATTGCCAGGCAAAAAAAAAAAAATCTAAACCTAAGTGATCGGATAGCAAAGCATAGGATGCCTTAAGCAGACAATCTTTTCTACTAAGCCTCCTTATTTTAGTAATCCTAAACTTAGTTCTAGTATCTGCATAACATGCATGTTTTTTGTGACACACGCTCTAGTAAACTCTAAATTCATAAAAAGTCAGGAAAAGGACATTTTGTAATAATTGCTAGCAGAAGTATAAACTCTTCAAGCTTTTTAAGTTGTTAATAGCATCAGTGATCCCAATCCCCTAATTAAGTGGGTTGTTAATCAGGACATAAGCTAACTAGCTTGATGGACCAGTAATGTTCAAACTGACCCATAGAGTAGCAACCAGACAACCTTTCACCCTCAAACAAGACTTTAGGTGAACCTCCTTTTATAGAACATATTATTAAATATCCATTCTCTCCTCAAAACCATTACAATATCATATTATGCCATACAGCCTGTTTGTTGGCACTTATAAGTGCCTCAAAGATTTAATCTAGCTGCAACAGTGACATACATCTTCATATAAAGTAAGCCCAGACTGTCAGCAGAATCAAGGGAGGGAGGGGGAGAGAGAGGCTGGCATTTTAGCCTTGGCTTTCCTCTGTCCACATAAAATCTCACAGACAGGATTTCATATTGGCTAATAAATGTGGAGGGGGACAAAGGGATACCCTGAGAAGCACAGGGGACAACCAGTAATAGACACCAAGAGACAACCTGCACCCTCTGCATCATGTTGAGACAGAGATGTTTTCATGCTTGACTAAGTGTTCAAATAAGGAGGGAATTCCCTGTCCAGGCACATTAGGAACACACAGAGGTGATCTGCATACAAGGCTAATTTGTGGGTTATCCCTCACAAAAGGTATCTACCCTAGGCATGGTGAGCAAAAAACTACCAAAAGCTCCTAATATAGAACAAACAGAAAGGGGGTGGGGGTGGGGGTGGAAAGCCATGCTGGCACCTCTACTTTCGGTTACTGGAGATGACAGAAATAAATTATTCAACGTAGCAGCAGAATCCTGTTATAGCTGTCTTAGTGACCAGGTCCCTTATATGAGTTATCTGAATGTTTACAACCTGCTTGTGGAGGCACACAGCCAGGTACTTACTAATAGTCGGAAAAGAGTCAAAGGTTCTCAACTTCAGGGTCTTCTGCATATGTTCAGCTCAGTACGATAGGCAAGCATTTATCTTATGATTAATATCTCTTGTTCTCACTACCCTGTGTGTTCTGATATACATGCTTTTGGGCTAGCTTTAGCTCACCCTGCAGAAGCTCTAGTTTGGCCTCCAAATGTTGCTTGGTCCCTATTGAATAAGATCTAATGGAAGTACCTAAGATGCCCTTAAAGCCCTCAGATTCCCTGAGAATTACATGAGGGGAAAAACTAAACATGTCTATGAATTTCTTAAATATTGACTGCAGATGATTTACAAAATGGATTCTTATACATCTGTCTTTCAATGTCTTAATCCTCCAAACCTTTCAGAAAGAACGTCAGTCACAGGGACCATGGCCTGAAAGTATGCTGGGTAACTTTACCTGGGTGTTCATCAAATACCCATGTTCCCTGGTAACAAAAGATTTATCCACTCTAGAGACGGTTTTAAAATGGGGGATATATATACCTATTACTAGGCAACTGTAATACATTGTTGATAAATCATACCAGACACTGTAGTCATTCTTATAGGTTCATAGGTTCAGTGACACTGAGGTAATCCTGGGGGGTATATGGCGATCTCCCATCCATTGGTCAAGATTTCCTTTTACACAGTTTTCAGAATGAAAGTAGAAAGGATTTCTTTGGGTTGGCAGAGACTTCCTGAGGTGAGAGAGAATCACATTAAAGATCCCACATATTGCAAGTCTCTCCTGAAAAGACACTCACTCCATATCAATATGGGACATTATACTGGAAGAAATATCCTAAGGAAGGTAAGCATTAATCGGAATTCTGCTATGCTGTAAACCTTTTATCATCACATATCTTCCTTCCTCATTAGGAAAAAAGGGGGGTATTCCTTCTAATTAAAGTTATGATTCCCCTCCTATGATCTGATTGAAGCTGCAGAAAAAATATCTGATATAAACCCGACAACCTCAAGATGCTCAAGCTCTGTCATATAGGTTTCCTGTAAAAGGAGGAAATGGGGCTGTATCTTCCTATATATGAGAACATCAACCACACCATTTATACTGTAAGCTAATACAGCTGCAGACAATTAGATGTATTATAAGAATGTATCCCTTCGATCTTAGCAGCCTTGGTGTCATCGAGCATACCTACCCAGTATATTCTACAACATATTAAATTATTATAGTCATGCTCAAGAAAAGCATATAAATCCAGTGTCTAAAGCAAATAGCTTTTTCAACAAACACATGTGACAGGTTGATACCTTGAACAGTTTAGTGACTGAAAACAAATATGAGTAAACATGCATATCTCTAAAGAAAAAGTGACAATGGACAACTAAAAGCAACACAATTAAGTAATTTATCGCTCCAAAACCACAATATTAAGTAAAATCCAAGCTCTTAGACAGATCCCACCAACATCCCAGATGGAAAGTGGGAAAAAAACACTCAATTACTCCTACAAGTTTTAGTGCAATACATGCAACATTCTCAAAATTATCCTGTAAGCTAGTGAGCTGTAGCCAGTACAGAATGAAAAATAACCTCTTTTTTCAGAAAGCAAATCAGCTAATTAGCTAACAATTGCAGTATTAGAAAGTCTTCATGTGGCAACATTTTGGTTGAGTACAGTACTACCTGCCACTGAAGCCACCTTCTTTTTGTATGTCAGCTTTTTCTTTAAACAGTGGAAATGACTTTACTGACTGTTGAGTAGGGAGTAATTCCGTAGCATGGTAGACTGTGATAACTGATCGGCTCCTTGTGTGAGCAGGGGAACTGCTGTTGACTGATGAAGTTCTATATGACACCCTCCAGGGTTGTGAAAGTAACTCATCCTCCTGGCAATGCAATACAGAGGGCTGCTGTATACACCAGCCTAAATTTACAACCGTTCAGTTTGCAGAGACTGATGGCTGAATGAAAATCGTCTCTTTATCTGCTGTGTGTCAGTTGAGAAATCCTGCTTGATATGAACCCTGCTACCATTAATTGTAAGAACCTTCCCTGGAATCCACATCTTTTTCTAAGACCCTTTCCTCGGTGTGGTAGCTGAGGAATCTTTCTATGATCAGACTCAGAATAAGTAATGAAAGACACTGGGGCAACAGTACCCAATGGGCTCTTTCCAGTACAAGCTCTTGCTCCAGTATGCCAGGCCACTCAACCGGTATGGACCAGATATATGACAAACAGCTTTGGTTCTCCACTCTTCAGTGATGCCTGGGATCCTTAGAGTCTTTCATTAACTCTGTTTCTCAAAATCAACTAATCTGTATTGAGTAGCTCTATCTTGGATTTAGCATGTTGCAACCATTGCTGCAACTCCTGGTAATGCCATACAAAGTGGTTGGAATGATCTGAAACTTTCACTTATCTATAGCCTTTTTCTTGGCATCAGACCTTTTCATCTGCGAGTGGTATTAAACTTGTGAAGCTACTCCATAAGTGTATCACACTTGCTATCAAATCTGTCCATAAGACCAAGGACAGGCAAGCTCTCCTGGCTCCCCTGTGATTAGTTATTCTTTGTGGTTTATGCTCTGGTGATAACGCAGATTTCTACTTCCTTTGAGAGGAATGGCAAGACATCCACAACTTTGGGAAGCCTTTAACTCTAATAAAAAGGGGTTTCATTTGGTTCACTGTGTGAAGCCCCTGCACTGGCCCAGTAATCAAGGAGTCTCAATCCTCACCACTAGCACCAGTGGGGGATGTACACATTGGGAGGATGACAAGTACACACACAGTAAAGTACAATTTCCCTTAAGAGCACACAGAAATCACAGTCAGTCTGGGGCTGGTTTCTGCCTCTTTCTCCAGATCCCTAATAAAGACTCCCACTGGCGCAGCTACAGGGTTAAGATCTCAGCCGAGTGTTCAATCCAAAAACTTCAGCACCCTCTCTGTCCAACCAGTGCTTTGTGTCCCTGCCCAAGTAGCTGACAAACACACACTTTGAGATTTGATTGATATACAAACACAAACACACACACTCCTGGGGAAGACGGGCACAGGTTTACTAGCTATGCCCCCTTCTTCCCAGACTAAAAGGTAGTTATCACTGCCACCAACCACTACTTACCAGCTACTCTAAGGCCCTTACAAAGGGTGACCAATCCTATTGTGTAATATTGCTATTATTCAAATGGTAAGTCTGTTCAAGACCAAGGCTATTTAGGAGTGGCGTGTACAGTGTCACCAAATACATATGCAAGTACAATAAGAGCTTAAATATGTCTCACAAATATTAGCCACAAAAACAGGTTTAAATATATTTAATAATAAAAGAACAAGACAACACTCAATCAACACAGTAACTACAAAGTTCAGAATCACAGGAAATATTTTAAAACAACATTGCAGGACAGACTCAAATAAATACAAAAAACATCTAAACTAATCTTTACTATATTCCTATCTATATCTAAAATATACTATGCCCTAAATAACTTGCTTACAAAGCAAGGCAAATGCAGAAGTGCTGATGATGGATGTTCCTAAGTCAAAACAAGATATAAAATACACCGTCTTACTCTGACAGAGTTCTTAAATTAATAATCAACATTACTGCTGTATTAGCTCAGATGACGTTTCAATTGTGAGAGTTCCAACATAGTTTATGTGGCCATATGTACTTCCTGTTTTTGTTATTATACGGGGAAAACAATCAGATGTTTAAAGCGAAGAATATATGAGCACACACTTGCTATAAAGAAAAAGGATGTTACCAATGCTTTGGCCAGGCATGCTACTCAATGCATGAACTTTAAGAAGTTCACTTTTTCAGTAATATATTTTGTTCGACAGATGAAATTTACAGGGAACAGCAACTTGATTCTGGAATGTCAGGAGTCTTTGTGGCAGATTCGTTTGGTAGCTGATAGAGCTCCTGTTCTGAACGAATGCATTAATATTAAGTGCTTTTTAGCACTAAAATGAAAATAAAATAAAAATAAAAAAATATATACATGTTTTTACAAAATGACATTATGAATGATTTATTGTCATTTATATATTATGACAGTTTTATTTTCATGGTATGATTTTATGCCTTTAATTAAAAAAAGTGATATGGAAAGTCATGTGATGATTTATGTAACTTAAAAGGGGAGTGTTTTGAGAGATTTAACATTTTCTGAAGAAGTTCACGAGGAATAAACTTGGGTGAAAGTGATAAAGAATTGTGTTTGCTCCTTCATTCTACCTACTGCTTTTGGTTTTTGAGATTCATTTTCTAGTTTGGTGTGTGTTTCTACATTTTTAGCTCAGATGACATTACTCTTTGTCACCTGACTTCAGATCCCAGGCTAAACAGATACTTAGAATTTAATAGCTCTGTGTCAAAAATACATGTCTCTCAGAAGCATGCAGCTGCTAGAAAGTCACAGAGCAATAAAAACATTTTTTACATTTGAAACCTAATAATTATTTCTGTTTCAAGACAATAGGAAAACATCTAACTCTACACTTTGTGTCTGCTTGCTGCACTGAAACACAATCATAAAACACTTTGATTCCAACTTATTTTCTTGAAGTTTTGTAAGTTAACTCTATGTTCCAGCTTCTACTATTAAAACATGCATTTGCACAGGTATATAGTTTATATACATTTATTTTCTTTTCCAGTAGGGTACACTGTGGTTACATTCTTGAAGCTCAGTACATAACATACAGTTCAACACACACTTCTGCACCAGTAGTTTAATATCCACATAACATATAGTTCTCTTACATTTGTAAGCGAAGCATATGAATCGTATTAATATTCACAAATGACATATGATTATTTACAAAATTCCAGATAGCTGGGCTGGCAGTGTCACACACTGAATACAAAAAAAAAATAAACAAGTACTTTAGGGTCTGGGGTGGATGGTAAATCAAGGTGTATGGCCCACATGTCACCGGCAAAACCAAAACTCAGGCCATCTGTTTAGAATTTTTGAGCAGAGTTAAGAGATATGCCACAAATACAGTATCAACATTCATAAATGGATGCCAATACTATACTCTCAACAGTGTGAGATACGCAGATTGTCCAGATATTTGCCTCATATTTTGGTCTGTTCCTTGTAAAACTTGTGGCCATACCTCTCAACTGTCAACATTTTCGCAGACTGTTCAGATTTTTGCCTCATTCTTTTGGTCTGTACCTCATAAAATGTGTTTTTCTGGCAAATCATTGAAGATTGAAGTCACTGAATAATACTAAATAATGACAGACATTTGAGTTTCAGACTTCATATCTTTCAGAAAATATACAATAATGCAAAACCTATTATTCTAGCAACTTTCTAAGTTTATAGGAGCAATTTTTAAAAAAAAAAATGTCCCTATTTTTTGGCCTTTGTACCCACATTATTTCTGGCTTTGTCCAGATTTCTTGTATTAAGAGGTTGAGAGGTATGCTTGCAGCTTTCTGGAAACTCACTGAGGATGGAGGGAATGGAGATGGATGATGACAAGGTTGTGGTTTGGGGGGCCAATCCAAACATGTCCCAAATTGGGCACCACATTTGCTAAGGCCAGACTTGCTGAATGAGCTGCAACTCACCAACTGGTGCTTTGCATCAAAATTGATAATGGCACTGTTTCTGTTGCAGCACATATACTGATTTACTTTTTTATCCAGTTTTTCATTTTCTCCAATGCTGAGTGGCAATGGAGTAGGTATATAAGCAAAGCCCATATTTGCAGGTATTGAGGGGCTTTAATCCCTGAGAATGCTTTAGTTTTGTTTATCCTGACAAAACTTTGGCTGATTGTGTTATTCTGCTTGTAGCTTTATGTAGACATAACTCAATGATACACAGCAAAATAAACTTTGTTTATGAGAAAGGCAATGAATAAAAGTCAGAGTGAGCCACTAAATATAAAAATGTACATATACTCTCTCCGGAGATTGTCACACCAGCAGTTCTGAATACCTCCATTTTATGCGACTGGAAAGAATTGTCTGAAGGGAGAAATAACTGTAATAAAAGTCAACCTTTGAGAACAAAACATATGTACATTACTACAACAACTGCCATCAAACCATTTTAGAGCAGAACAAATTACAAAATAATACTTTTCAGTTAAGGTGATGCAACAACTTTAGATCACAGGAGGTTACTAGGCTATTGGCCCTGAGACCCTTATAAGCCTAGCCAAGAGTTGAGCTCATGTTTAGACAAATCAGCAATCAAAGCCCCTGTCCAGCAGGGACACAAGTGGAATCCCAGGGGTGTTTCTGTTTTCCATCCAGTTATCCAGGTTGTGCTTAAAAAAGAATAATGGAGTACTCTGCCTGACGTGGACAGGGAGTCTATTCCACAGATGGGGGAGTCTCTGGTGCGCAAATCTGTCCCAAGTCCCTTTGACATGAAAGACCAGGTTGAGGTCGCATGTATGGCTGCTCAAGTGGAGCTTGACTTGCAGATATGCAGCAGTCCCATCAAGGTGGGTTCTGAGATAGCTTTGTGTGCGAGACAGAAGTCACCTCTGAGGATTCTGTATGAAACTGAGCAGAGGGAGAGGGCTTTTAGCCTATCTGTGTAGGGTAGATGTTTGAGACCCTGGATTCTCCTGGTGAGCAACCTCTGTGGTCTCTCCAGCTGCTGCATGTGCTTTGCGAGGTGCATGCCAAAGGGGATGTTGTACTCAATAATTGGCCTTATAAGGGAAGAACACAGGGACGTTATGACCTCTATGTCCCTGGATGAGATGCCCTTACTTATGAGGTGGGCCATTTAGAAAGCTTTCCGTACAATGGAAGCAACATGGTGGTCAAAGTTCAGGTTGCTATCAACCTGGATGCCCAAATCCCTCACTACTGATTGTGTACTTAAGACATTGTTATTAATGTGATAATATGTGTGGATGTCACTCTCCCCAAAGGGGATGATGATGCACTTTTTGGCAGTCCGCTTGAGGCCATGTTTCTGGCACCAGTCATTTGCTTATATGAGACGTCCACATCAGTTGGTAAACTGATGAGTGTGCCCAGCTTGCAGTCATCTACAAACATGGTCAGCTGTAGCCCACTAGTTTGGCCTGCACCTCAGAGAAGTATATTCCAAATAACAGAGGCCCCAAGACCAATATCTGGGGTACACTGCTCGGTACGGGTTTACTGCTTGAGGTGGCTTCCCCTATTTTGATTAGGTGGGTTCTATGAATGAGCCAGTTTGCTACCCATCTGGTAACATATGGATTGATGCCTAGTTGAGAGAGTTTATCTACTATGCCTGAGTGGGGAATAGTGTCGAAGGCTTTGACCAGGTCAAGGTAGGCAGTGTGCACCGTCTTCCCCTCGTCCATGGGTTTGGTGACTGTCTCAAAAAAGTTGACCAGATTTAACAGACATGACCTCTCCTTGACGAAGCCAAACTGTGTGGGATTGAGTGTCTGGAGGTTGTCCATGTCCTTTTTAATGAGGTCCATGATAATCCATTCCATGGCCTTGCAGATCAGGCTAGTTAGTCTGATGGGTCTATAATTTCCTGGATCAGTTGATGCTCCACCTTTGTGTAAAGGGATGACAGTGGCTGTCCTCCACTCGGCTGGGACAAAGGCTGTACTCAGGTTTTGGTTGAATAGGGTGCCTAATGGTGCTGCAAGTTCATGCCTGAGTTCATGTAGGATGCAGGCTGGGATGTTATCGGGTCCCATGGAGGCTGTATTTTTTGCCTTTGAGATGGCAGAGATGACCTATTGCCTAGAGATAAGTGGAGGGGAAGATACTAGGGATGTCCTGATTTAGTGATAGGGTGACAGAGGGGAAACGTTTTTGCTGAATCTGTCAGCCGTTACATTTGCTATATCTACAGCATTTGTGTATGTGGTGTCCTTGACCACCAGTTCTGAACAGATCTGGCTGCTTCCTTTGAGATTGCGGACATATGTGAAGAAGGCCTTATGACTGTCTCTAGAAGATGTGGCCAATTTGGACTCAAAGTTGTAGAGGATTTCACTAGTGCACTTATTTGCTTGTTCAGGCTAAGGAGAGATTGCTTCCAACTGGCCACCTGCTCCTTCTTGGTCCTGGACAGCAATTTTTTTCCCTTTGTTATATAGTTTAGACTTGCACAGAAGACCACAACACAGTAAATAAGTAACAAAAGTATTTCTTACTGTATCAGTTGATGCTCCTTAATGGGTCATAAGTTGGGTATTACTTTTTTGCAGGCAGTTTTAAAGGCAGCAGCAGCATCTGGCACTTGACCAGTCAACCAAAAACATGGACGAAAGGTATTTTTGATCCATCATCAAGGGTTCTCTCATAGTGGAACAGATATGGGAAGAAAGTACAGTTCTGTTAATACTCTCAAAAGAGTATGCATTTGAACAGAAGCATCATTGCTGCAGTATATGTTTTAATATTCAAAGGAATTTGCCTTAGTTCAGTTTTAGCCCTTCCATCTTTTCTTTCAGAGTTTCTAGCTTTCCCCAGAATGAACATGAAGATGGCTGAAAGGGTGAGCAGCCCATGCCATTTTCAGTTACTTTTCGACAAACATGGTGACCAACAAGTATGCCAAAATAAGCAACATGAGATGTCCTTAGTCTTCAGTGTGAAAAGTCCTGCAAGGCCTACACAGCAGAAGTCAAGACTGCTGAAGGGAAGGATTAGGCTGAGTATGGGAAGGGATCCATATAACTTGGCAGAAGATTGGTCCACTCCCTAACAACCCATTCTTGCCACCGGGCAACAAATGGGGCTGATGGGTCTCCTACCTCATGCAAGAAACAAATGGAATGTAGCTTCTCACCCTGCCTCTGCATGGAGAATGAACAAGCCTGACTTGGAGCAGGTAGGGGAACTATGGACAGGGTCACATGAATGCAAAAGAAAAGAAAGAAACAAGAAAGTCAAAGACCTTTGTTCCCTTTGGGAGAGCACAAGCTTTGTGGTTCCAAGATCACCCTTTGTAAGTACTGACCTCTTCCCATTTACAGTCTTGGAAAAAAGAGGTTAAGAGTATGAGTTTACAACCTATTTTCTACAGTTTCTGGATCCTTTCCCTATTCCTCCTCAGGACAGTGGGAGAGAAAGGGTGGATATTTACACGCAGAAGGTACATGGAAGTTTATAAGAGATCGAACAGAGGAACAAGGCAGGGCTGTCCTCTTTCCCTTTGTAATTTGTTTATATCGAGATCAAAGAAAATAAGGAACTCACAAATTTAAGGATACAAATGGTATGGTAATTAAAAAAGTTAACCTTATTTAAAGATGATATAATTTGCACTTGATAAATCCAGAAAAATACATTTCAGTTTTATGGAACATTTTAAAAAACTTTCAGGTCTTTTCGGGATGTAAAGGTAATGAGGATAAAACAAAAGGTATAGCAGTAAATTATGCACCGACACATGAATTGGTTCACCAATTCCCACATTTATTGGGGACATAATAAGATGAAGTATTTAGCTGTTTGGATTAATTTTTTTTTTTATGGCAGGTTAGCATACAGGGGAAGAGACTAAAAAGAAAAACAAAAAATGAAAGCTCTTGATTATGGATAATAAGATACAAGAAGTAAAATGCTTTGGGTCTCTTTAGTTTTATATAGAGGTCACAGATAGTTTTATTAACTAGAGGGGAAGTTGTGGACAATAATTAATAAACAAATTAAGGAATTTATTTGGACAGTGAAGAATAAAGTGACAAGCTGATTTTCCCCCTTAGAATACAGCAGTTTAGGAATATCTGATTCAAAGGGATAATTCAGAGGTAAACACTTAAGGATCATATAAATAACAAAAGTAGAAGGTTTTATTACTAATTGATTCATTCAGTTTGGTAAATGAGGTAGAGCAGTGACCCAAAGTGGACCTATTTCAACCTCAGCCCGGACAAATATAAATGACAGTAGACAAGCAAGGGTTAACAAGAAATATTATGACTATAAACAAAATGCTGTGTGCAGATAGCAATGAATCAATAACAGTAATAATAATAATAAGGTGAACAGCACAAAGGACAATAGGAAGGGACAGTCTGAGTAAGGAGGAAGAAGCAGTAGAGAGATAAACAGAGAAGGGATAGAACACAACATGTAAAAGAGAAAAAGTAAGGCCACACAGAAATTAACTATACGCAATATATACAATGTGGAAGACATATCACATTATTAGTGTAGGAAACTAATGTTAGAAAGACAAATGTGCTACACTGGTGAATAGGAGAATGGGGATTAGGTGATGTGTCCAGAGGGAAAGCATTTGCAAATTGACTTGGACTTGAGATGATCTTTAAGCTGAGCATGAAATGATGGGTACAGCGTTAGGTCTTTAAGATTAGTAGGGAGGGTCTCTGAGAGTTCGGGGCCTAGAATGGAGAAAGCATGGCTAGCACAATGAATTCTAGTTCTAAATCAAAGTGGAAAGGGATGATGATGAAATAGGACTGGAGTTTGAGAATTAAGGAGACAGAGTAGGTTTTGGATGCGGGGCCTTAAGGAAAATCAGAACAACCATATAGAACTGAGAGATAAGTCACCAAACAAAGGAGAGTAGTATTGCTGGAACTGAATTCATCCTCAGCTCTTGGTGAATACCTTCACTTGTGCCAGGACTGGAAAAAATGACTGCAGAATCCTCAAGACACATTCCTACAACAGAGCTGGGCCAGGCCTAGGGTGAGGATGGACCCCCTGTTGCAGGAGGAAGTAACAGTTCACAACTTCACAAAAAAATGATAGGCCAAAGAAGAGCCATAAAGACGATAGAGTGGACTTTTGAGGATAAAAAAGAAATTATGTATTCTTACTATTATGCAAGAAGCCCAGAATTTCCAGGCAGAGGATATATAAAAAGATTGAGAGAGAAATTAGAGGAAAGAAAAATACTCTCACAATAAAATCTGTCATAAGCTTAAAATAAAAAATTGTGTTCATTAATACAAAAGATTTATGAAAAATATTATACACACCAAGAAATCTTGGTCCATTTGGAAAAAGAAGCAACTGAGGAAGCATGAAAATATATAAAGAACAAAATCTAGAAACTTTTGAAAGGTATAAAAAAGAAATATGGACATGTGAAAGAAAGGGAGATCTGATCTGGTGCAATATTTATGCAAAGGAGAAAGGCAAACTAATCAACACAAAGAAGGCAGCACCAATGACATTCAAAGAGAAATACAGGCAAGGGCATCCAGACATGGAAAATTTCACAATAAAAAATAAGATCACAAAGAGGGAATGCAGAACAGAAGACTAGTAAAGTAGAAGCAAAAAAAAAAAAAAACAAAAGTTGAAGTTATGGAACATTTACAAAGTGAAGTATTTAGTGTAGAAAGTTTAGCACACAGGTTATATTACAGCATGATGGAACTACGAGTCCTGAAGTAAGGAGAAACAGGAGGATCAGGAGACTCCTGAAGAAGAAATATGGACATGGGAACGAAGGAGATGTAATAAGGTGTAATATTTATGCAGAGAAGAAAGCAAAAATAATCATAACAAAAAGAGCAGCACCAAAGATATTTGAAAAGAAATACAGGCAAAGATTTCCAGGCATGGAACATTTTACAATACACAAAAATAAGAAAACAAAGAGGAAAAGTAAAAAAGAGGATTAGCAATGGAGAAGTTAAAGAAATATAAACTAAGGTTATGGATTATCTGTGAAGTGAAGGATTTAGTGTAGAAAATCAAACTTGGAAAAACATCACAGCAGGACAGAGCAATGGCTCCCCAGATTAAGGCAGAGCCATCTGATCAGTTGCAAGATGAGGATAGTTTGGAGCCTTCCATAGGAAACCAGTGCAAATGTTGCACAGCTAGGGGAGGAACAGGAAATGTGGCAACTCTGATGCAGCCAATGTTGTGAGGTGATAGTCAAGTAAGTTCCCATATGAAAGAGCAACGGATGACAAAGGATGAAACCGAAGAGAATGTGGCACAGGAAGGTGCTGTGGAACTTATTATACAATGCCCACAGGAAATGGAGAACAAAGAATATGCCCTCAGTTTAGAGGAAAATGACCTAAGAGAAGAGTTGCTTGATTTAATAGAGATGGGCAGACATATTAAGATCATTAAAAGAAAAAGATTACAAAAAGTCATTAAAACCCAAAGAGTTAGAAGTTTGCTAAAACAAATGAACACAATTAGGACTGTCCACAGAAATTCATGCGACATAACAGAAGTAAATAGGATATATTACTGTGCAGCTAAATTAAAAACAGATAAAGTTTTACCACAAAACCACAGGGTGGTATGGGAAAAGAAGGGGAGAAATCGGATGCCATCATGGAAGTATCGAATAGAGAAAACTATAAAGCAATTAAGACAAGAAGTGTCACTGTTAGAAGAGTACAGAAGAGGGAACAGATCAACAAAAATACTCAAAGATAGACATGATGAAAGCAACTCACAGTATCAGAACAGATCAGGAAATATTATGCACTATCCCAAATAATAAACTAAAATATCAGCATAGGCAGAAAAACTTAGAAGACATACAGATAAATATAAAGGAAGAGTACAAAATAAGCAATTTATTGATGATCCAAAAAAAAAATACTGCGGTAGTGGTGCTGCGGTAGCGTAGTCGCCTCACAGTAAGACGTCCTGTTCAATTCCCAGTTACAGCGTCTTGTGTGTGGAGACGTGTGTGAATGGGCATGCCTTCATTGAAGGTTGTGCGTCAGGGCTGGCAACTCGGCACGTAAAAATCCACTGCCAATCATTACCGGACCGGAGTTCCACTGTGGCGACCCCTAACCGGGAAAAGCCGAAAGACACAACATTGATGATCTAAAAAAAGTTTTATAGAAAATTGGGAAACAAGGCAAAAGGAATCGAAACACCACCAAAAAAAGAATACATACATTTTTGACAACTATTTACGAAGACCCTGTGGAACATAACAAAGATGCTAAATGGATAGAAGTAGTAAAAGAAAAAATAAGAAGTTCAAATGTACAAAATATGCAATGGAATGAAGTAACGGCCAGAGACATTGAAACAAAGTTAAGAAAAGCTCCTAATTGGAAAACCATTGGTCCAAATGCAATACCTAACTTCTGGTTAAAAGTATTAACCTCTTTATATGAAGATTTAGCCATGAGTAAGAATTATTTATATGCACATCCTGAACAGACACCAGCATGGCTAACAACAGGAAAACAATGCTCCCACTTAAGAGCAAACCTGCAAGCTATCACAAAAACTAAAGAAAAATAACTTGCCTTTCAGCGACATATAAACTATACATTGGAATTGATGCTGACGGAGTTTATAGTCATGTAGAAGAAAACTCAATCATGGCAACAGAGCAAATGGGTCATAATAGAAAGTTGTATGGAACAAAGGATCATTTGATGTTCAAGTCATAATGGAGAACTGCAAAAAGGGGGTGAATTTAAATATGGCTTGGATAGACTATAAAAAGGCATTTGACAGTATCCCACATTAATGGATAAAAGAGTGCTCAAAAATGTAGAAGATGCACCCAACAGTGATCGTTTATATTACAGTGACCATGAAACAGTGGCAAACTACTCTACAATTAAGCCATGATAAAGGACAAATTATTATACTGGGATAAAAATTCAAAGGGGGATATTCCAGGGTGACTCTCTTTCACAGTTGCTCTTTTGTCTTGCCCTTAACCCATTAAGCAGTTTACTTAACAGATTATCTCATGGCTATAATTCGACTCCCAGAAGACAACAAAGTGTAAAGACTTATCTTCTTTTTGTGGAATATTTAAAAATATATAGTTCATCAGATGAGGAAGTGAAAGCACAACTGCAGGTGGTCAAAACTTTTTTCAGATGATATAAGAATGTCATTTGGTCTTGATAAATGTGCAAAAGCAATGTTTAAAGCAGGAAAACTGCAGCACCAGGAAAACGTCAGTTTGGGACAGGAATGTGATATAAAGTACTTGAGCAAGAGGGAGTGTACAAATATTTGGGAACTGATGAAAGATCAACAACAAAACATGAACAAATACGAATAAAATTCAGTAAGGAATATTTTAGAAGGCTTAAATTAATACTAAAACCAGCACTAATGTCTAGGAACAAAGTCCAAGCTATAAATCAATTTCCTCTTCCTATCCTAACTTACAGTTTTGGAGTGACTGACTGGTCCCAAAAGGTGTTGGGCAGTTTGGACATGAAAACAAGAAGGATGCTTCATGCTCATCAAATGATTTATAAAAATCAGTGCATAACAAGACTATATATTCCCCATTCTGAAAGAGGTATGGGCCTCCTCGAAACTGATTACATGTATTAGATCTGCAATAGTGGGACTGCGTACATATCTGCTGACCTCTCAAGACCCAAATGTAGGGAAAGTTTTGAAACATGAGGAGAACAAGTCTAAGATGACTTCCCTGCTTAGTTTAGCAGAAGCATATCAGCATCAAGTGGAATGAAAATCAAACCAGAAGTTGATAAAAATCAAGTAGCAACTGAATGTGCCAAAAAAACAAAAGAAAGAATAGGTGAAGGATCATATGATAAGGCAAGAAATGTGGAAAATGCATAAATATAGTTACAAGTATTGGAAATTCTTAGAACAACCTCGTGTTGATCAGTATTGAATGCAGGAATAGTTATGCAGAGGTGTATTTAAACAACCAAAAGATGAAAGGTTAATATTGGCTCCCCAAGATACTGGACTATGTACACGATGGTTTACAAAGTGCATTGAACATGTGGGAGACATAGAAAAATGTAGGTTTTGCAATACAGAACTGGAAACAGTTGTACATCTTGTTGCTGGTTGTGATGTACTATGGCAGGAGGACTGTATACTTAGAGCCATAATAATGCAGCAAGAATGTTGCACTGGGGATTGTGCAAACATTACAATATTGAAGCAGCTGAAAAACACTCGAAACATGAGCCACAAAGCATTATAGAAAATGATGTTTATATCACATGGGATCACCCATTACCAACAGTTCAAAAAACAGATGCAAGAAAACCAGATATAGTAGTCAATGAAAAAAAAAGACAAAAGTAGTATTGATCATTGAAATTGCTACACCCAGTGACTACAATGTCTTACAGACAGACAGACACAAAGTTATAAAATACCAGGACTGGCAGGCATAAATGAGGGCAATGTGGAAGGAGGATACCCAGACAGTTCCAATAGTGGTAGGAGCAACAGGTCTTATAAAAAGAATTTATAATTGTACTTAGAAATGTTACTATTACATGTAACTCTGTACGGATTGCAGGAGTCGTCAGTAATGGACACGTTGCAAGTGCTGCGAGGAGCACTTCTGGCTAACATCAAAGATTGAAACAATACTAATTTCATGAACTTTAATCATACTTTGACTTGGGAATGGAGTCCATTCTCATCATGGTATTAGAAACCAAAAAGACTTGGAGAAATTAAAATATTATATTTATGAAGTCGCAGAACACACTGAACTAAGCCAACACATGAATGCAGAAAGGAGATTTTACTAACACGCATGACTGAAAATAGATGTAGAAAAGAGGCAACGGGGACTGGAATTTAATGGAGAGAATCAGCAAAGATAACAAGGTACTGGAGCAAAATAACTTGGGGGGGTAACAGGATGGGATGAGGCCAGATATATGCTTGGACTGCAGGTTAGAGAATGCCCTCCCTACCAGGGACTAATAGAGTATACACAAAGAGAAAGGGAAAGAAAGGCCAGCTTTGGTAGAAGGTTTAGTAGAGACTAGAACAGAAGCTGCTGTTAAAAAGGCATAATTAATAAGACACACAAAATATTGCACAATAACTATAAGAATCACTCAGAGGAGATTATATAAGAATGGGAAGAAAGAATGGGAAGGTAATTTACAAAAGAATGGGGGACATCTGTATGGCATCCAGATATGCAACAACATTCAGGAAGTTTTGTATTTTTAACTGGAAGTGTTTTTATCGGAATTTTTATATCTCAAGCAGACTTTAGAGAATTGTTCCACAGGTATAAAGCAAATGGTGGAGTTGTGATGGGAAAGAGATGTATCTAGGAACATTTTTTGGAATATAATGAACTGGCAGACTTTAAAAATTTCATAGAGTACTTTTTCAGAAATGTTGGGTAAGCAAATTGTTGTAACTAAGGAAATTATTCTTTTGAGCTGGAATATAGGATATGAACTTCCTACACAAAGTAAGGCCTAAGATTACTGCTATTGCCTGCCAAAAAAGCAATAACTAGAAAATGGAAATCACACTATATCAACTAAAACTGAAGCACTGAGAGATAAAATAACTAGAGTTGATTTTTTTAGAAAGGGAAAGGAGCAAATTAGAAATGGAATTATTGGAGCAATACATATAGCAACATAACAATCCTCAGGAGGCATGAGGTTTACAGGACATCAGGAACTGATGAATGTATGTAATGTTGGAGTGCATGCTAATTGTTAAAAGCAAAACATATTTATACTGGATGAAAATGTTACTATGGTTTGTTTTATCTTCTATTAATGCACATCTACCTATTGTCTAAAATGTGGTTTGTTAAAAAATAAAAGATCAACTAATTTAATATCTAACAGCTCCAGCTGTACCACCACCACACCTAGTTTCTGCTCGACCCTTTCAATATCACTGCTGACCCTCATACACTTTTCCCATGGGATGTGAATGTTCCCATACCCATGCCTTCTTAAAGCTACAGCCACCAAGCTGACATCCTTGGTCTTACAGCATTGTGAATGTTCCCATGCAAGCACAGGCTTGCACGATCACCCAACTAAAACCTCCATCTACTCACCCTAAGAAAGGGCGAGCCAACATAAGCTACTCATTGCCATTCTCCTCTGCCTGGCTCTTCCAGCATCCAAGGACCCAATAGATTTTGGGTTGTCAGGGTTGTACCCAAGGCTTTAGTCCTCTATGTTGCAGAGCCAGAGTCAGGAATTAACATTGTTATCATTTTGTCCAAAAATCAAACAATATAAGCCATTTCCTTTGACAGTAGCTTGCCTTCTCTGTAGTGTGAAATCTATCTGCAGAAAAGTTGGATATGTCTAGCACTGACTTTTCCTCTTTGGTTTAAAAAAATCCTTTTTCTGTGATCATACTCTTACACAAAAACACATCATTAATAATCAGTGTGTTCACAGACTATATTGTAACTCTTTCTTTGCTGCAGTATGAAAGCATCAGTATCACTTTTACATTCTCATCACGAAAACTTTCCATGCCTTCCCCTGGCAATTACAATGACAGAGTTTCAGGCTACACAACTCCTTCTTGATACTCTGGGTGTGCAGAATGCAAGGAATCTTTCTAAAAGAACTTAGCAGAAGATTGAACCTGTGTGTTCCATGACAAACATGCAATGCACAGCATTCCATTCCTTCAGTGTGCGGGAAATAAATAAAAAATTAGAAGCAAGACAGGAAACCAGGGGAAGTACAAAGGACAAGACATACACATACCAGCACTATTTAAATACATCCCAGAAGGTTGTAAAAGTACATGCAGTTTAGTGCTCTGCGAGTTTAGAATTCTGTTACCAATAACGATAAAGGCAGATTAATAATTTTAAAGCCTATGCAGCTTTTATTAAAAACAGCTCTTTTACAGATATGAATCACAAGGTAACTTTAATAAAAAGGAAACACTTTTAGTAAAGCAATGAAAGTGTAGTGTATTCCAAAACATGAGACAGACATACAGTTGTTATTAATGCTACTATTAAATGCTTTCACTATCAAATAATTACACAACACTCAAACTATTACTTAAATAGGATATTTCTACAGTGCCTCAGTTTTATGGCTTCCAGCTTTAATGCACTGAGTATATACAACTGGAAGTGGAAAACAGTACAGCTTTCAACACAGTGACTCAGCAAATTCTTATCATAATACAAAATGTTCTCATATCAAGGCACACCTCCAGGCATTGAGTAAAGAATTTATAGGAGACTGTGATTCTATTTTTAAGTATTCTTATAGTTCATTTATATTTTTAGAGCATATATCCTACTGGTACGAGACACACCATATGTAAAGTAACAGAAGAACAGCAGAGATGTCCGTAAAATGCAGAGGAAGAGGTTGCACACTTATTTTAAGAACTTGCTAATTAAAGCTGTTGAGTATTTTAACTTGCTGCTGTCTTCTGTAAAAGTAAGCTAGTAGATCCAGCCTTTATGCCTTTGCTTGCTTTGTAGCCCTTTTTCTGATGTGTATTTTATATTTAAATTGGATTACTGACTCCATAATGGCAGCTGATGTATATCTTGGCTGCACAGCAATCTCGAGTAAGAGGACAACCTGTTAAACCAGGCACGCCAGTGTTCGGCTGTGTGGTTCTTAATTTAAATAGCTGAGTGTTTTAGCATGTTGCTGCCTGTAAGAGGGAAGGTACTAATCCAGACTGAACATCTTGGCTTGCTTTGTTATGTAATGCTTTTTAATATTTAAATCAGATTTTGGTTAACTGAATTCCCACTGGCTGCCACTGTATATTTGGTTACTTGGAGTAAAAGGTGCTCCACCATGACTGCCAACTGGCAATGCATGCTGTGTGCATCTGAGCAGACACAGCTTAGTGTTGTTACATGATGGGTATAAACTTGGCAGCTGAAATACTCCTATGTACTCTGTTCTGTGTAAGTTAAATTCTAAAGCAGTTGTACATGCGGGACTGCATGTTTATGAAATCAGTCATGCTCATTTACACTGCTGTTGGTACAGTGACTGCTACTCATTCGTCATCATCTTATTAGAGTATCAAAATCACTTAAACTGGAAGTTCTACAATTGCAAAGTACTACTTGTGAGGAACTGATCACATTTACATTTACATCATGCACATCCTGATTCCAGCACTAGTTAGACACTCTCAAAACTAAAAACAGGCATTTCCTTCATGAGAACTCATCAATGATCTTTCTTTCTTTCTCTTTGCCGGATGTACACAAATGCAAGAGAACTAATATGTATGAAGAACCGATCTACAGAATGCCTTCTGCATTAGTTCTGGGGACAGCACTTACTGAAGCCTGGTTTGTGAATGCTAATTTGGAAACAGGTGTTTCTGCTTAAGTCTGTTTTCTATATCAAAGGCAGGCCCAGAAGGGGTTGATGGATAGCTATATGAAAGACAACAGGCAAAAAAGGTTGAATTTTATCCAAACAAATACACTTATATAGACTATGGCAGTGGAAATGGTGCTTGAGCAGGTCAGGACCAATATCACGGCTACCTACAGATCATCTACATGAAAGGAAGTTGAGCTGCAAAAACTTTTAAAAGATTCTGTATGACAGAATGCTATAAAAGGTTATCACAACTGCTGTCTATAACTACAGAAACAAGCCTGGTTGTTCAGAAAGTGATTTCCTAGATTCATTTGTGGTCAATAAAGAACTCCAACAAATAGTTCAATCTTCACTAGTACCATTTCATTAATGGAAGTAGTTACAGTAAATAAAAGTACCTCTAAACTTAAGTTGTACAACCTTGTAGTTGGTTATTTTTAAATAGCGAGGTGGATGGACGGAGGATAAAGCTCTTCTACTCCCTCAAGCACCCAATTGTTTCATTATAGCTCAAAGTCTTCCAAAGTGTCCCTGAACTAGACCCCCCCACACACACTTATCCAAAACACATCCATAAAAATATGGAGTGCTGAAATATGCAACCTGATCCTTTGGAAGGTTTTGATTTTGAACAACTTTTGAAGTGGAAATATCAGTCAGGAAATGTCAGGTAAGGTAGATGATACTCTTCTCATTCAGTGAGACTTGGCCAGGCTACCACAAGAAGCAAGATACTTGGGAGTGGCCCACTGCCTTTTCTGGATTATTGTCTGGTAAATACTGCTAAGCTTTATGGATTAAACCTCATTTTTCCTCAAAAAGAGGAACGTGCGCCAATTTAGACTAAAAAAGTATGGTTGGGGTAACAATTATACTGCTGAGTCAACTAAAAGAAATGATAAATTGTATAAAGAATTTAACTGTTCCAACGAATAATGGCAAGGTCCATCATGATATGACCAAATTTCCAGAAATATTCAACGAACCTGGATATGCCTGAGCTGCATA